>NC_141535.1:227312500-227527500 GCF_021556685.1 Rattus norvegicus | reverse complement strand
ACACACACACACACTTGTTCAGGGTCATCCTCAGCTACATAGCTAGCTGGAGTCTAGCCCTAGGAAAGGACAGCTTGTCCCAAAGCGGGAAATCATCTACTTCCTTCCATCTACAGAACTTTACATAGAAATTAGGAGCACGTTAGATTCGACTCAAATCTAAAAATTTGTTTCCAGTTACTAGACTTTTAACTAAAATGTACTCATTAATACATACATGTAACATCATCAAATGTTACATGACATAAACATTACAGCAAATAACCAAAACAATATTTTCATATTTAGATAAATTTAAAAGTCATGTTAACCTCACTGTGCTTTATAGTCACCATTAATGCATATACACTATGCATATATTACATGTGTATGTACACACACACACACACACACACACACACACACATTCTAATGTATGTATACAAACAGGATTCAGAGACAGAACTTTTATGTAGCCCAGACTACATAAAAATTCGCAACTCTCCTGCTTCAGCCTCTTGAGTGACAGGCAGTTGAGAACTGAGATTGCAAGTCTATTTCAACACTCGCTGCGCCCTTCTATTCCAGAATGAGCAGGTATCGGTTACATGGAAGCCTATCTACTGCGTGATGCCTCATGTTTTCTCTTCTACTTAAATCATGTCTTTCTCTGACCCTCAAACACGCTCACAGGCCTGAGGATAACAGTCAACATTAGACCATTTGCTCTGCATGGATGAAACCAGTGGCGTGTGCCCTGGAACGTGGGTATGTACCATGCGCCTGTTAGATTACAGCTGTACCCAGATACACATAAGATAGCTTAAGTTGTTTATATAGGCTGTATTTCTGGAAGTAATATAATCAGTACTGAAATTCTTAATCAAAGACCTATAAGGGACCTAGATTACAGGACTATTAAGAGATGGCTCATAAATAGTTTATTTACTTCTGGCTGCCAATCTGAAGCTTTATGTTAGATACTAAATGAGATGGACTAGCAATTAAAGACATGACCTTAATGAGTTACTCTTTTTCTCTTAATGGTTATTTTTAAAATCTAATTAAGACGCAAACATACTTAAGTGAGATGACCTGGAAACCACTTTTTGAAAACCCACTTGAAAACACACCACCTACTAGTCTAATACAGAAGTCCTAAAGGAAACAGGAAGGGTCAAATTCCAGAGAAGAGGGTACCAGAAAATAGAAATCAAGACACTCTCCCTGCCCACGTACACCTTTTCCCCCTCCAAGTCAGAATGTAGTCAAGAATCACAGAACTTCCAGGTTGCTAACCTGTTTACATTGTAAGATATATTGAACCTTTTACAAGGACCCATGATGCAACTGAACTTCTGTGCCATTACCCATGCCTGGCAGTATCTGCCAGTCAAATACTACTCAGCTAAGCGAACGCAGGGGCTGACCTTGAGCATAGCAGTCCTTCTAAATCAAGGCCTCGCACCCGCCCTCACAACGTAAACTTTCTGTTCTCCCTTTCTCTCGACTTCCCCAAAAAGCAAAATTCTACCAGCATTTTTAAACCTTTTCAGGAAACGCCCCGACTTCCATGAGTGCCACAAAAGTAAGTTCAGAGGAAGCCAAAAGTGTTAGGATATGATGAGGGTGACCATGTTTTCGAAGGTATTTGAAGAATATGTGTATTTTTCCCTGTGATCATGGTTCCTTGCTGCTTAGCGGGTTTGGCATCCCTGTGTCAACACGGGATGGAGACATTTCTACATATTATTAACATGTGATGCAAGAGAGGATAGACCCATCCGTCCTTCTTTATTTAAAGAGTATATTTACATGCATTTTTGGTTCCAACATGTTCCAAAACACACTTCCCATATAAAATGCTTACTTTTGACATGGGATATGCAGAAAACTCACAATAAGTCCCTCTTCCAGGAAGATCTGCTGTACCTTTACTCTCTAGCAAGAAAACCCTCCTCCTTACCACACACAAAAATGAGTTTGTCTACACAGTTCTACAAAATCTCCTTATCTTGTGGTCTAATTGTTTTTGAACTGGAAGAAGGCTATAGCATGAACCATCTCACTCTCAAGTAAAAGAACCCAGAGCATCCGAATGAGGGCATATATCATCGGGTTACAGCATCAGGACCACGGACTTCCTTCCTCGTAGCTAATGCAGACTGACACACAATAAAGATCCACAGTGCCCAAGAAAGAGAAGAGCCCAGAGCTCACACCCAGAGAACTATTCCAACACTGCTGCAGATGAAATAAAGGAATAGAACAGCCCGGGACTTGATTGTAATCCATACTTTAAGAGTTGAAGATATGGTAATAGCTTTTCCTTGAAACGGTGATTTAAATGAGTGTGGAATTGGTCCAAATAGTATTTCTTCCAAGTTAGGCTGGTGTGGTGAGTGTTCTTGGTTCTATTTTGCACTCTAATACCTGCCTCTGAAGTGTTTATAGAGACGTCAAATATAGGCTCTGGGAGAAACTTCTTGAAATGAGGTCATTTGAAGTCATTTCCAAGCTACATCATGAGTTTACATATGTCACTGGCAGAAAAGAGAACGGTTGATTGAGTGTTGAACAACCATAGCCATCAGCCAATATGTGCCCAACATTCTGCACACGAGCGAGCTTCCCATGCTTTCCCGGCTTGTGTTCCCTGATTAGTGCACCACCTCAGCCCACACAGACCAGCCAAGCACAACCAGTCCAGTCACATCACTACAATGCACATAGTCCTCCAAGGACTCAGGCATCATGATTCTCCTTATCACTAACAGCACAAGTAATGACTGGCGTCAGTCACTGTGACACATCACATGCATGACCATCTGCCTGGATGCCCATGACGTTACCACAACCGGCACAGTTTTGTTTGTTTGACCCTGTGAAGTCTTCAATTTACCTCTGATCCTCTAAGGTCATTGGTATCACTCTGATCTAAGCAACATCTATTATTCTCTATTTATCTGGTGTATCTGCAAAAGCCTTGTCTTCCTAAACACTAGATTCACAAATTTTCTAAAAAATTACACTTACTCAGTCAATTTTGTATTGAAATATTCCCCATAGTTTATCTTGCTGTGAAAAACAAACCAAAGAAATACAAACATCATAAAAAAAAAAAAAAACCTACCTGTGGGCAACCATGTTTGAGGTGATCTCAATACAGTCCCTTCTTAGGACTGTATGTACCTTGCTAAAAGTTTATGGACTCTGGAGTTACAGAAGTCTATTTCACCATCTAACCTGTTCTACATGGTACTTATTTGAACGAATGATGTTCCTTCTCCCAGAACATAGATAAATGGAACAAGTTAGGATACACTGAAATATCATATAACACCAAATCTTGTCAACTATCAACCCTCTATTCTTCCTATGAATGTATTTTGCATCTCTTTCCCCACTCGATTGTTCATTATTGTCTCTCTGTGACATCTCTAACCTCCTTTCGACTTGGCAAGTAAATTCTGCTAGTCCTCAGAGAATAATAAAAGTAATTCATCATTTATGAAATCCTTCTCTACCACCCCTTTCTCAGGCCTCTATCATCCCAAGTCAGAACACAAAAGGCTTAAAGGAGACCATGAACTTTGCTTAGGAGAGAGTGTTTTCTTCCTGTCTAGTAAATGTCCATATAGGAGCCACAGATCAGCTGCAATGCATGCTGGAGCTACATTAGGGAAAAGGCCAATGGGACATTCCTCATGACTTAGCCTCTGACACAAATAAAGCCATAAAGAAATAGAGCAGCAATCGAAAGTGGCCTGAATCCATAGCTTTGGATGAAAAAAAAAAAGGGTACAGAGAAAACTGGAAAGATTTAGAAAGAAAAGAAGAAAGACATTAGTTTTCTAGTCAAAAGCCAGTCAGGCTGGGCGTGGTGGTTGCTGCCTTTAATCAGAACAAAGATTGGAGGATCTCTGTGAGTTCTGGGCCAGCCTGGTCTACATAGTGATTCCAGGCTGGCCTGGTCTAGGGCATTCCAGTTCAGCAATGGCTACAAAGTAAAACTCTATCATCTATCCATCCATCCATCCATCCATCCATCTATGAATCAAGTATCAAATCTTACTAATCAGAAATTTCAAGCTATTTGGGTTATCTAAGGTATTAACACCATTTCTGAAGAGAAGGCAGACTATATACAGGTCTAAGTATAACGTGACTACATAGTAAATCAATCACACAAGCAGATATATAAACACTGTGTATCTTTAGAGGGATCCTGCTTTCGCTGCGGAGTTAAAGGACTCTGTCAATGTGATACATAACATTATTCTTTAAACTGACTCAAAGATGAACAGAATATTTCCTTCTGGGACAGTTGGATAAACTTTAAATTTGTAGCTGTTTCCTGTGGCTTTCACCTTGGTCCTCAGTTATCTCCACCCCCCCCCAAAAAAAAGAATAAGAAAGATTCACAAGCATATTCCAGGATTGCAGAGTAAGTCATCCCTTTACAGCAAAGACGATTAGTTTGTCATCAAACCCAAGTTATACACAAAACAACATCTATGACAGAAAATTCCCCAATCATGTCGATTTAGAATTCTTAGTGACACTGATATTCGGCAATGCTTGAGAGCAGGCTGGAAGAACTATACCTATGTCACCTTTGAAGGTCTTTCCCCACCAGAGAACTCCATATACTCATCACAGCCAATACTCTGCATTTTTCTCCAAGTACATTGCCAACATGGTTTCTGTAGTTCTCAAGAATAAGGCGTTCCCCAAACTTAAGCTTCTCATAGTTATGTGCTTCCCCATGCTCATTTAATAATTTTATATTTCACATTCAGTAATCAGTGATTTATTTATATTCTATAATTTCAACAGAAGAAATTTGATGAGAGGAAACTGGTTACAATTCTTAGAGACCTGAGGGGGTAAAACATCAATGCAACAACAAAAAGTAGCAATAATTTTATTGGCCTTTATGAACACGCCGTATATGTGCCTCTTCATTAAACAGTGGCTAAAAGAGAGGAAATTCTTCTAAGGTTCACAGAATGCATAAGATGTGTGACACGGAGAGAAATGGGATAAAGGCATGAAGAGTTCGTGTGCTCGAAAGAAGCTTGCAGACAACAAACATGAGAAAGAAGGCTATCTTGTAATCATCCCACGCTCTCACTCGCAGCTCCACTAAGCATGTGTACAATAGGACCAGAGAGACCCCTTCAAACTCTAACTCCCTACATCCCTTTCCAACTCACAATGACACAGAGGCATCCATCCTCTGAAGACAGGATGGTGTGAAGGGAACTTCAGAGCCAGACGTATCAGAGTGTACATTCAGTTTCTAGATTGAAAGTCCTTCCGTGTATTACGTGTGGTATAATCAGAGATGACACATTTAAGACATGCAACCCTAATTAGTATGGGAGGAAAAGGCAATTATCATCAAAGAAAAATATGTCACAGTGTGATGTGGATTCTCTTCTCTGAGGCTTTGAAAGGCCCCAGTGTCCAGTCATTTTCAGCAAATGGTAAATGTGGAACCCAGTGACGCGCCCAACTGTGGGAAAGGGATTTTTAACTTCACCAATTGCACTACCTGATGGACATATAAAGTCAACTCAATCAAAGCTTCCCTGAGGAGCATTATGTTGGATTAGCTCACTGTGTTACAAAGTATCAATCTGTACTTTTTTTGTGGGTGTGAAGGTATTAAGGATGTGTATCTGAAGAGCGAAGGGCTACGAGAGGACAAATATCTAGATTCCCCTCCTGTCTGGTTATTTAGAGGCAGGGCTTCATTCCAGGACACACTGGAACACACCATGGAGCTCAGGCTTGCTTTAAACTCCCAGCAGAGAGTCTGCCCAAAGTCTTCCACCGCTGGAATTATTCACGTGCGCTGCCTGGCATGCCCAGGGCAGAAGTCTAACTACTAGGTTTTTCTAAGTTTCCTGTCTGCCCCTCTATGGGAATAAAAGACTTCAATCAGAGATTCGCAGAGACTGCCCAACACGTACTATCATAACCCAGCAAGTTACTACATTAAACTTTTTAAAGTACATTGAAGTTGATACAGAGCACGAAAAAGCTACCCAGCATCAAAAATTTTTGTGATCGTTCAATGGGTATTGCACCTTAGGTTTTTTTTTCTTTTTTTTCTTTTATTGGATATTTTATTTTACATTTTAAATGTTATCCCCTTTCCCAGTTTCCCCTCCAGAAACCTGATATCCCATCCCACCTCCCCCTACTTCTATGAGGGAGCTCCCTCATCCACCCACCCACTCACTCACTCCTACCTCCCCACCCGGACATTCCCCTACACTGGGGCATTTAACTGTCACAAAACCAAGGGCCTCTCCTCCCACTGCTGACTGACAAGGCCATCCTCTCTATATATGCAGAAGGAGGCATAGCTCCATTCCTGTGTTCTCTGGGGATGGTGGTTTAGTCACTGGGAGCCCTAAGAGGGGGGTCTGATTGGTTGACATTGTTGTTCTCCTTATGGGGTTCCTTCAGTCCTTCCCCTAACTCCTTTATTGGGGACCCCGTGCTCAGTCCAGTGATTCGTTGCAAGCATCCACCTCTGTATTTGTCATGCACTGGCAGAGCCTCTCAGAAGACAGCTAGCTATATCAGTCTCCTGTCAGCAAGCACTTCTTGGCATCCGCAATATTGTCTGGGTTTGCTGTCTGTATATGGAATGGATCCCCAGGTGGTGCAGTCTCTCTATGGTGTTTCCTTCGGTCTCTGCTCCACACATTGTCCCATATTTCCTCCTGTATTTTTTATTCCCCCCTTCTAAGAAGGTTTAAAGCATCCTCACTTTGGTCATCCTTATTCGTGAGCTTCCTGTGGTCTGTAGATTGTATCTTACGTATTTCGAGCTTTGGGGCTAATATCCACTTATCAGTGAGTGCATAACCTGTGTGTTCTTTTTTGACTGGGTTACTTCACTCAGGATGATTTTTTTCTAGTTCCATCCATCTGCCTAAGAATTGCATGAAATCATTGTTTTGAATAGCTGAGTAGTACTCCATTGTGTAAATGTACCACATTTTCTGTATCCATTCCTCTGTTGAAGGACATCTGGGTTCTTTCCAGCTTCTGACTATTATAAATAAGTCTTCTATGAACACAGTAGAGCATATTTCCTTGTTGGAGCATCTTTTGGGGATATGCCCAGGAGAGGTATAGCTGGGTCCTCAGGTAGTGCTATGTCCAATTTTCTGAGGAACCTCCAGACTCATTTCCAGAGTGGTTGTACCAGTTTGCAATCCCATCATCAACAGAGGAGTGTTCCTCTTTCTCCACATCCTCGACAGCATTCTTCTACAGATCGCCAGTTGAACCAGCACCATTTGTTGAAAATGCTGTCTTGTTTCCACTGGATGCTTTTAGCTCCTTTGTCAAAGGTCAAGTGAGCATAGATAGGTGTGTGGGTTCATTTCTGGGTCTTCAATTCTATTCCACTGGTCTATCTGCCTGTCTCTGTACCAATACCATGCAGTTGTTATCACTATTGCCCTGAGGTTAGTGATGCTGATCCAGAATTTCTTTTATTGTTGAGGAGAGTCTCCGCTATCCTGGTTTAAGGCCAGCCATCCCGGTCTACAGAGTGAGCTCCAGCTGGAAGTACATAGTGATATTCTCTCAGGAAAAATAAAAGAAGAAATAAAGAAGGAAGGAAGGAAGGAAGGAAGGAAGGAAGGAAGGAAGGAAGGAAGGAAGGAAGGAAAAGGAGAAACTAAACAAATAAACAAGGCAAATAAGTTTTTCATCTTTACTTCATGCTCTGTAATGTAAAACATGTATTACTGCCTTACTAACTAACCTTGTTACTTCTATTAACCCAACCATCTTTAAAACACAATAACTGATCTTGGAACAAGAATGCCATTACTCTTTCACCTACTCCAGGAAAGTGGGATGGGCTTTTAACATCTCTTTTCAGTTTACTCCTCATTCATGAACACCAAAGTTAAACATTAAAAAAAAAAATCAAAAATACAAAAAAAGTTGTTTTGTTTAAGGGATAGTGACATCAATTTCTTGGTATATTCATGTTATCTATGAAAACAAGAGTTTTCAGAACATGACAGAATTGACAGCAGACTTCGGCTTTCAATTTCACTTACCGCAGATAACCCTTTAGAGAATCTATGCTGTATTTGTTTTATTTTCAAACTGAAACGAGAAAGTATAGCAACTTCGTAGCACTGCTCTTCTCCGCCAGTCATGTGTTGCCTGTCACGCTTTTATGACAAAGCTGAAGTAACACAAATTAATGTGCTATGTCCTATTACACCACTCTATAGAGAGCACTCCACAAATAAACTTGTAACGTAATGCAAAATCCAAGCAGAGATGGCTTCTCTAATTACCTCACTGCTGAAGTAAAACTGAACAACTTCTGACTACAGTATTTTGGGTAACTGAAAACTGAAACACTATACAAGGCATCAAGTGAATAGTTTACTGGACACATTTAGTATCTATGTATTCTCTGTGCATTTTACAAGGGCTTTAAAACGAAGAGGAAAACTGAGTTCTTAGAACATAAGAGTCAGTTTGATGCCTGGTATGAATTAGACTAATTCCTCATAGCGTGTTGTTAGCTTGTCCTCAAACAATGTAAGTCCCTTAACCATGGTAACAAGTTAATGAGGTGCAGGAGAGTCCCTAGGATTCGGCATCAAGCAAGAGAGAATACCATCTCATGCCACCTTCTCTGCCGCCAGGCAGGATGACCCTGTGCAAGCCTGGCTGGTGGTGACTTTCATTCAAAACACTTAACCCCTGTGCACTGTTGAAACCCAGTCCAAATATGTAACCTCATAAGTTCCAAACGGTACTGTTTGACACCTAGGTATTGAATTAGCATAATTAGCTAACCCAAAGTGACTTTTAAAAATCTTTCCATTCAACTCATTAGCCTCAGTGCTTTCCCCCAAGTGAGGTTAATTTTTTTTCTTGCCTGCAAAATGTTTAATAGGGTTAATGAGCAAGAATATTCCCCTTCTTGGCTACCATAGACTGTTAACATTTATGTTAAGGGGAAACCAAAAAATACCAAAGGCGAGTAAAATGTCTCATCTGTGATTACCAACTGCTCTTTCTTTTGACAAATTACTGAAGCCTGGTGCTGAGAGAAGGAAGTCTGCTCCTTTTATCAAATAAAATATAGCCATGGCCTGTGAAAGATTATTAAATTTATTATATCCCTTAACCAAAAAAGAAAACTTCTTCCCCTCCCTTTCCTTCCTCCCTCTCTCCCTTTCCGATAGTGACAGGGGCTTACTATATAGCCCTGACTGGCCTGGAACTTTCTATGTTGCCCAAGCTCTGAATTCACAGAGATCACCTAGCTTATGCTACCTGACTATCGGGACGACAGGTGTCCACTGCCACGCCCAGTTTAATTAACCAAAAGCATATTTTTCTTTCTTGAATTTAATTGTGCACTTAATTTATGAGGAACTGGAGATGATATTGCTAGCTCTCCAGGTATTGTGAGATCGTGTCTACATGAAAATAATGCAAACCAGAAAGAGGAGAACAAGAGAGGAAAGTAGCAGAAAGTCTTTTAAATGCCACTTCTCAGAGAAAAAGATGAATATGTATCTACACCTGCATATTCCCTAATCTTTCCTCAGGATACACTGTGACATTTTATACTATCTATAGAGTCTTAAAGCATCTGTATTGTTCTAATAACTGCAAAATTCAACACAAAATTGTCTCACTATATAAATACAGGACTAACACAGTGTTGCTAACTGCAGAAAAGTAAACTGAAACATTGATAACAATTACAGAAGACATTTAAAAACAAAATGACTAGTGCTCTGGAAAACAGTGGTAAGGGATTTCACCTTTTTGAATCAACAACTAGTTTTAAATGTCCTAGGATGCTTAACCAACGTGATTCTCCTCCAATGTGCTTCTGAATAATGAGGCAGAAAAGGCTATAGAGGTTAAAGGCAGCATCCAGGCTGCGAATGAATGAAGCTGTCCAATCACGAATCACCGCTAGAATCCAAGCAGCCTCTAAGGTCCTCTTTCTTCCTTGGCTGAGACAGCACAAGGCTATATTTGTGTTAGCCCCGGGAAGAGAACTTTACCATCTCCAAAGCATAAAGTAAATCAAGGTCTCAAGTTCCACCTGTAAGCAAGTGATTTTGTAAGCACCAGAGGCTGTCAGGCCACACAGTTGGGAGGTCACAGGCCATGTCCTCTTTAACCAAAGGCTTGATTTCAACAGTCCTTCGGATCTCAGACCCTGACCATCCCACTGCATGGCTGCTGTCTCAGGCAGGCAACCCTTGCTGAAGTAGGGCATTCCCCCAGACCCTACTTCCAAAGAAGAAAAGAAAACACAGATTTAAGACAAAAATCCACCTAAGCAGTAATTATGTCTTATGTCCCAGTGAAGACATTAACATTCAGAATGTGCGGCAGAACCCAGAGTCAATCTCATCCATCCCTCTGATTCCTAAATTCATGTTGTTAGCCCAAACACGGTGGTGTCAGCATATAAGTACTGCCATTTAAAAAGCTATTGTCTCGGGACTGGAGAGATGTCTCAGCCCTTAAGAGCATTGACTGTTCTTCCAGAGGCCTGAGTTCAATTCCCAGCAATCACATAGAGGCTCACAACTCTGTGATGGGATCCAATGCACTCTTCTGATATGTTTGAAGACAGCAACAGTGTACTAACATACGTTAAATAAATAAATATCTTTTTAAAAAACTGTTGTCTCTCACCTCAAAAATCTGGCATAAACCTCGTTTATTTCTTCATCTGTCACATGATTAAATAAAGACTTTGTGTAGAAATTAGATAATTTCTAGAGAACTACAAAAATCTACACCGTAGTAATTTATTAATTCTGTAGTAAATTCTTACATGTTTAAATCTATTTTTAAGAATCTGCATGGAATTTGAAGTTTTCAGACCCCTCTGAAATCTGCTTTACAATGATCTGAATGCCTGAAGCAAATCACTGTTATTGTGAACTTGGTACGAGCCTCTCTAGAGGCTGAACCTCGTCCCTTTACTCTCCCTTAAAAATCTCTTCTCAGGCCAACTTCTGCTCTAATACCAATGTGACACTACCCAGAAGCCCAGGCTTAAAAATAAGGGGACATACACAGAGGAACACAGAGGCTGTCCACCTGCGCCCCCCCCCCAGCAGAACCCACCTTCTGAGGCACATGTCCTCAGCAGGGAGGAAGCAGTCAGCATCCTACCTTCTAGGCTTCTCTGAGGAATGAAAGGCAATGCCGAAACAGGATGAGGTCCTGTTCATTTCCAACAACACACTCTGTTCAGGAATCAAGTGGGGATTTTGTTTGATTGGTGGTAGGGGGGGCTGTCATTTTGTCTGTTTGTGTTTCTTTTAGTAGGATTTATTAAAGATGCATCAACATAAGCATAGAGGAATAAATAGCAATAAGAGACAGATGCAACGACTAGACAGTGAAACCAATGAGGCGCTGCCAACATTCAACAGAAATGAAATCAAGTGTTTTGAACTAAAATAGCAATAATATTTCATTATTTATATTAATTCACATAAATATATGTATTATAATATATTTACAATATAAATCTAGTAACTATTTATATAATATATATAATATTATATATAATATTATATAATATATAATATAAATATAAATTAATATAAAATCTATTAATTATTTATTAATATAAATAATTAACATTTATTGTTGTTGTTACTATTATTAGCAGCATTACTACTACAACTCCTCCTCCTTCATCTTCCTTCCCAGTGAAAATAAAGCCTGAGTTGGGCAATAACAGACTCACTTCCGTGTCAGCACACACACTTAATTCTGTGACTGCATTTACTAAATCTATTAACTGTCAATACACTTTCTAAAATTCTTAGACACTGATCAAATTTGGACCAAGAAGAGAAACAATAATGCTGTGTACATGAGACTAACAGACAAAAACCATACACTAAGGGTTCTCATGGAAGAAAGATGTTGATTTAATGAAGTGATTCAGGTTGAAATATAATTATCTCAAAATGGTCTTGCTTTCCCATCAACTACAACAGAGAAGGCCTCTGTACATTAGTTGGGTTTTTTTTATTATTATTGTTGCTGGACACATTCTTACAAATTTTATAAATGAGAAGCAAATGACCACTGTCAGCTTGGCCCAATTCACCATTTGCTTTCTGTAGCTAGTGAGATCCAAAGCATTATTCAAAGATGATAGCTACACAGCGACACTGTGGAAAGCAAAGGTCCTGGCCTTGATTATGCCCTCAACCTATATTCATAATGGCACGTACAAGGAAATATGTCTTTATTATGCACACACAAAGCACAGGTAGAGAAAACGATCTATGACAAATAATTGTTTTAATAAATACCAAAAAAAATCTACCTCTATAAAATAGAACAGTTATTTTATGGACAAGTTTTAATGAAACATGAGCTAATTAACCACTTTAAAAGGACATAGAAGAAATGTTGCATTTGCTACAGAAGGGTTAAAAGAAACGTAAGAACAATGTGTCCACACTTGCTCAGTTTGTTCCCATTTGGAGCCTAAGGCAGCAGAAAGTGTGTTCAGTAAAGAATTCATCTCTGACACGATGGCTTCCCACCAGACAGTGGCCAAGCATGAGCTGAGAACTGAATTGTATATGCACCAGGCCAGTTTAATTTTCATAACTTTTTAATAGAAAACCCAATAAAATAATTTCACAACAATTCTAAGACTGGATTCTTCATGACCAATTAGAGGCAAGATTTGTTGTAAAAATTCCAACTGAGATAAATAAATGCAATTCACAAGACGTGTGTAAGGGAATGGTATTGATTGCATATATATATATATATATACATATATATATATATATATGCAACTTAACTTTTTTCTTTTCTTACATTGATTTTGCGTTCTGCTGCTTTGCTGCAAGTGTTATGATTTCCATATGACCCTGCAATTTTATTCCTGGGCATATAATCCAAAGTGCACCCATACCCACCATAGGAGATATATGTATGTATGTGTGTGTGTATACACACACACACACACACACACACACACACACACTCGCTTGTTTATTTACAGATACTATAACACAAAAACAGCATGTATGGTTTAACCTTATAATGAATCTCATATTTAACTCCATTGGAGTTCAACAAGCCTTTCTGAGATGCTACTGTATGCTGGGAACGGTTGTAGCTATATCGCATCAGCTCTTAGGTCCCGAGAACACCCGGACGTGGCCACATAACTCAAAGGCCTGATGCAAACCAAAATACCTTATAACAATGGAAGACACAGCACATGTGTGAACAGTCCATAATGAAGGCACTCTCTTCTCAAGTTAATATATCCTATTTATTTATTTATTTTTAAACTTTATTATGAAATGAAGCTGTAAATTAAAATTAAATAAAAACCACAGAGAGAACCTAACCGGACACCGAGACTGTACATCTCAATAGCTTCACATTCCTACTTTCATTATTGACATACTCTTACACACTTACATACCACAAAAAACAAAAAACCCATGACAGAACACTAAAAACAATTAAGTTTTTATCCTCCTTTGTAACTCATGTTCACTACATGCATCTAGCTCTTCCTCATCCCTTAACACTTAGATTTGCTTTCTATCTTCCCTATATGCTGTATTGTAAACATGTATGTATTTGTTTATATGTCTACAGCTATATTCTGTATAAGGCAGAACATACAGGGTTTTTCTTCTTTCTGACACTGTGAGACCTTGTTTGATATTATAATTCTAAGTCCATCCATTTTTCAGCATATTTAATGATTTCATTTTTCTTCTAGGCCAAATAACAAACACACACACACATAAGCACACACACACATACATGCACACAAGCACAGAGGCATGCATGCATATGCACGCGCGTGCACACACACACACACACACACACACACACACACACACCAATTACACCAAACCTTCACTATCCTTTACTCTGCTGACGGAAAAATAGGCGGATCCCAAATCTTTGCTATAGTGAATGACGGAGAAATACACATGCAGATACAAACATCCTATGGCGGGTTTGGCGCACTTCGGTATATGCCCAGGAGTAAAACTGCAGGGTCATATGGAAATCATAAACACTTGCAGCAAAGCAGCAGAACACAAAATCAATGTAAGAAAAGGAAAAGGTAAAGAAAAGGTAACCTTCACACTTGACACCAAGAGTGTAATCTCAGGAAATGAACACCTCCCATTCAAAGTAACTCCAAACAAAGTAAATATGTAGGGATGTGTCTAACCCAAGAGACGTACCGCTCCAATGAAAACCTCAGAATACTAGGAAAAGGACTCGCAGAATACATCAGAGAATGCAAAGACTACACGTGCTCCTGGATTGGCAGAATTAATAATGTGGAAATGGCCAAACTATAAAAATTCATTTATATATTTAATGTAATATGTATAAAAATTCCAACATCATGCTTCAAAGGTTTAGACAAACAATATAAGAATTATATATACATACATATATGTATGTATGTATGTATGTATGTATATTCACAAATGGCCACGAATACCCACAGTAGCCCTAAAGAGTAAGAACACATCTGAAAGAGTAAGAACATGACTAAAATTATTTTAATACCAGACCTCAAATTGTATTTCAGAGCTACAGTGATAAAGGCAGCCTTGTTCTGTCATAAAAGTACAGTAAGACCAACTGGCATGATAGAACGCAGGTCCTGGAAAGCCATGGCAAACCTATGCCCACTTAATTTGTGACATAGGGAGCAAGAATGCTGCTTCCTGAGGGAAGAGCCTGCTGGACAGAGAGTGCTAGCAAAACTAGATTGCTACTTGCAGAAGAAGGATGTTAAATTCCTACCTTTCACCTTGTACAAGATAAACTCAGAGTGGATCAAAAACCTCCATTTAAATACGGAGGCACCGAAACTTCTAGAAGAAAACGTAGGGGTGGTCCCTAGGCCTTTGGAGTAAGCAAGCAGCACAGGATCTATCCGGTGGGACTGCATGCAAATGAAGTATTCCAGCACAGCAAAGGAAACGACCAATAGAAAAAACAGACAGTGTACAGAGTAGAAGAGAATCTTCATCAGCTATACTTCAGACAGGGGGCCAATATCCAGAATTTCAAAAAAAAATTATAGAAATCAAATACCAAGGACATAAAGCTGCCAATCAACAAATGGTCAGAGGACCTGAAGGGACACTTTCCAGAGAAGAAAACTTTCAAAGCCAGTAACTGTTCGTAAAAGTGTTCAGTATCCCTAGCCAATAGGAAAATGCAAATTAAAACCACTTTGAGATGCTACCTCCCCTAGTCAGAATGGCTGTCATCAAAATCTTGACAACAACTGTCGGAAAGGAGACAAACTCCAATTCACTGTTGGTGGGGGTGCAAATTAATTCAGCCATTGTGAAAGTCTGTGTGTAGATTTCTCAAAATAGTTAAAAATACATTCTTATAAAAATTATGCAGACGAAACTTGCTTCTGTCTTCCACTTTCCCTGTCTTCATCAACCTTCTATACATATGCCCAGGCACTGAATTCAGACACAACTGCTCACCAACTCCCCAGCCCTAACTGCCCTGCCCCTACCCTGGAGACTGACGGCGGCACAGATTCCAGAGAAGAAGCCAGCAGCACTGGAAAAGGCCCAATATGACAAACTGACATGAGTATCCTTGTGACAGAAACCTACAGTAGCATTTCAGGTGTGATTCTGGGTTTTCTCAAAGAAATCAATTTCTTGGACTTAAAGGCCGAGATATACATCTGAATGACATTTTATTATCTCATCTCTCTTCCCCCCAGAACCTCGTCCACCTTGGCCATTATCGCCTCTCATCCCTAACACCTGGCACTGTTGCCCATCGCCAAGAAAAAAATAAATTTTATCTAACTTTCTCGAAAATGATGTTAGGACCTGGGTAGGGCTTCGTCCAGCCGCTACAAGCAGAGTCACGCCAGTCTGGACACGCCAAAATGAAAACATTAGTCTATGAAGTGTGTGAGCTCATGATTAGGAGAGGAAGGAAGATTTATCTCAAGATTAACCATAAAGACAGACAGACAGGCAGACGGACAGGCAGGCAGGCAGGCAGGCAGGCAGACATTAATTCTAACTTCCACGAGGCAGGTACTGTGATGAAATCCCCCTAGAAACCTGTACATCTGTACTCAACCCATGAGCAAGTTTTCTGTCTTTCAGTTTCAGCCTCTAACCACTAGAATTCATTCGATACCAAGATACGTCAGTGACTTTATACTTTTGCTATGAGAAAATTAACATGCAGCAAACTCATTCTATTCTCTAAGACAGGACCGAACAGGCCTCAGAATGTGTCAGTCCCCAACAATTCCCCAAAGGTCGGTTCCTCCAAAGGCAAGTCAGAAGCCTGTGCTATCCATGGGGTTAGATATCAGGCAGCAGAGTCCAAAGCCATGGGAGGGGCTCATCAGACATCATGCATAGTCAACATCTCATAAAGAAGGAAAAGATAAATCGAGAATAACTCAGGAGGTAGTTTCCACTCAAACCCTGAATCCGCATGGGAACAGCAAATACACCACGCAAGTTCTATGATCAGGGAAGAAACTACCAGTTTTTAAAAAAAGTCTTGCCTTTTCATTTTTTGGAAAATCACCTCTGATTGCTTTAGCTCTTTGCTTTGATTCCACACTACTCCTTTTTGTCATATGTGAGGTTGATGGGTTTTGGCAATGTCTCTGAAGAACAATTAAATAATGGCCCCTGTTTTTAAGAAGGTATGCATGTCCTCCTAGAGAACCGGAGTAGCACTCCGTGAGGTCATCTTGAAGGAATGATCAAAGAAGCGCGGCTGAGAGGACGACCAACTTCAGCAGGCAAGCCTGGACGTCGTGTCCGCACCAGCTGGCTGTCCCTCAGCTCCTCTTGATATTGAACTTTGAACCCTGCCCCCATGAACTGTGCTGCTGTAACAGGGGTTCCCTCCTGTCACTCAGCATGGGACAACTGCAGACTGACTCACTGAAATGAAAAACTATTGAATGCAAACGTGTGTCCTATCCACCTTTTTCCATTTTTTACAGCATCCAACCATATGTAATGGACAAAAGTGAGCAGTATAACCGTGTACAGGAACCCGTGGCATGACCGTGACATGACCGTGACACAGCACTGTGAATGACCAAGATGGAGCACAGAAACACTCTGCTTTCACTCATGTCTTTGAGGAAGCAGAAACATTAAAATTTTATAATTGAATTCAAGAAGAAGAAGAAGAAGAAGAAGAGGAGGAGGAGGAGGAGGAGGAGGAGGAGGAAGAGGAGGAGGAGGAGGAGGAAGACAAGGAGGACGAGGAGGACAAGGATGAGGAAGAAGAGAAAACCCTTTGCTCCATGACTTCCAAATTTCTCATTACTCCTAGAAACTTACCCAGACCTTTCTCCAAAGCTATGACCAGAGGGATCTGGCCCCTAAACCCAGTGACAAGCCTCCTGAGATCTGGTCCTCCTCAATGCTGCTCGATGCCACCTGTCGCACGTGAACGGGGAGCACCACCTCCGTCACTTCATAATATTCACACTCCAGCAACCTCAAGCATCTTTAAGTTTCCATTAGTTTTTATGAACCCTTTTGACACAATGCTTGGGAAAGAAAAAAGAAGGAGGAGTAAAGGACAAGGGAAGAGAGAGCCTGCCTCTAGAATGTGGCCCTTGGGGTAGAGGAATCAGACGTCAGCACTGACATGGACTTCCAACGTCTACTTCTTCCCTTGTCCTCCTCCCAAACTCAGTAGTTCTATTCCTTACTTCACAGAGACCAGAAACTCTTTGTCCTCGCTTAATATAATAATAATAATAATGATAATGATAATGATAACGATAATAATAACAACGGTAAAACCTAGTTACATCATCGCCTTTGATTGCCCACTTACAGTACTCCTATGTACCCAATGCTCTCTAAATCACCGCTGTGCATGGAGTACAGGGGAGGTTAGAGAAGGCACTGGAACCGACACTGCCCTCCTCACCAATATTTATTGTCTTAGTTATATTTACAATTAATTGAACTGTTTCACACAAAAAAAAAATTCTAATGTCACAGTATCATAGTAGTGTTATAACTTAGATGTTAATCCCCTGGAAATTAAAGTTTCCAAATTTTAACCAGTTAAGACTTATGCAAATAGTGCTTTTAAATGTTTGTCTTCTGGATAGTCTTTCATACTCCGTTCACAAGTACACTGGGAGATCCTTTTGGTCATCATCTTGTCTTGTTATTAATGCCTTTCATACTGTGTTAATACTGTATTTTCTTAAGGAAATCATAAAAACAAACCGGGGTAGGTCTACTGTTGGCTTTTCTTTTCTCCTTTCGTCCCTCTTTTAAAGTAGGGTTGGTGATTTCTAAATCATTCTGCCCTTTTATCTACATACTTATCATTGGATTTACTTCCCTGTTACTCCTGGCTAATATAAGAGGGGGGTTAGCAACAAGTGCATCTAATGACTCTTAATTGGGTCTTTGCCCTTAAACATGATGCTGAGCTTCTATTCACACTTGCTTTGCCGGAGCTATCTCTGAAAACATATTATCGCCATGGTGCACGTGTGGATTCTTCCTAAGAGATCAGCTACAAACATAACATAGAGACTGTACCATCATTCTATAGGATGAGAATCCAAGTCTATCAATTCAACCGTCTAAAATCATCAGACATCAGAAGAGACTCATAGCAAACAAGAAAAGGATGCTGTCTTTCAGAATTCATTCCAGTCAACAAAGTACGGTCTCAGCCATTGTTGTTTCAGTCCACAGTCCAACA
Source organism: Rattus norvegicus (assembly GCF_021556685.1). NCBI lineage: Eukaryota > Metazoa > Chordata > Mammalia > Rodentia > Muridae > Rattus > Rattus norvegicus. The sequence goes on along the minus strand of NC_141535.1, from coordinate 227,508,693 downwards.
ATGATGTCATACAGGAGTCAAATCGTAGGACAATGCTAGAAACCACAAGTGCCCACCTGCTAGAAATGTAACTACAGATGTTTTCAAAGCATATCAGTCGAGATCACTAGCCAGCAATGATGGCAAATATTTGGGGAGTCAAGGTGCCAGCTCGCTTCTGTTACTGTGAGCCGATATCAAAGCAAGTCTATCAACAACAGAGTTCCACTTAAATGACCGTTTAGAAGCCTGATGCGGTTAGAGTGAATGCTAACGAGGAAAGGAGTCAACAGGCCTGTTATGAAACCGCTATGCTGTGCCTTTGGGGAGTGTTTGCCAGCACGATGGCCTGGTCCCAGGAGTGGCAGCACAATCAGGACTGTTTGTCTAAGAAAACAGATAAAGTCACAGTCACTAAAGGGAACAAAAGGAGAAGAGGCACTTACTGTGTGTGTCATCTATGGAACTAGATATTGTCGAGTGTTATGATTCTACTTAGTGTCCTCATTAATGCTATGAAGTATGAAGCTACTTGGCTCAGTGCTATGTTTTTCCTCACAATTAAAGAAACTAAACTTGTGGAAGATTAATGCTGCCAGGATCACCTAAGATATATGTGGTGAAATTTGAACCATCTGTAGAGGGTGACGGAGTCCACCCTTGCCCTTGGAGAGGTCCTTATGTACCTGAGAGTCACAATTTCTGCACCTTAAGGAGAGCTCCCAAGGCACTTTCCTGCTACTGTTGACTCAAGATTTCATTTGGTTTTCGTTGTCCTGCTTATTCCTTCATGAACACAGACTGAAAGGCTGACAAGGGGAGAAAGGTATCCCAGTGGTTCCAAGGAAAAGCATTAAAGAAGCAGGATGCTTCTTCCTGGGTTGAGAAATAGAGATCTCCCTTGGGCCTATGGCATTTTTATTTTTACAAAGTTCTATGTTAGTGACAGAATGCAAAGGCATATCATCCCATTTTACCTCTTAGAAGCTGTTTTAGAGTGCCAATAGACCCAAAGATATCCATTCTTTGTGAACCTCTTTAACCCTATCCAGAGTACAGAAGCCAGAGACAACTGACTAGATATAACATCTGCATTTAAAAGACAGTGATGCTAAGATAATTACGGGGACTGCAATAGATAAAAACACTTAGAATGTATCTAGCATGCAGCCTGCTCTGTTAAGAACCACTTGACTTAATTATGATGCATGATTTGTCAATCCATCGATGAATTATTACCATTACAATGAGCTAGAACCCTTACATCTTCACACACACACACACAGACACACACACACACACACACACACACACAGATACAGGGACGAATGCACACACACACATGATACAGATAATACTAATTGGTGTAAATTACTTAGAATGTTGCCAAATATATAACCAATAATGTTAATGCTGGCTAACTCACTTCCAAAGCAGGATCAGAAAAATACCATCTGACTTAGTAGTTTCCTTAGCCAGACTTCGACAGGAATGGTACAACTTTAAATAAATAAATAAATAAATAAATAAATAAATAAATAAATAAATAATAAAAAATAAAGTATGTGGTTCTCTTTTTTAGGACTTTTTCATTCTCACCCTATCTCTTCCCACGTATCCCTCACCTCTCCCTAAAACCCACTGTAGAAACCCTTGGATAAAAGCCCTGAAGAATGGCTTGGCTCGGCTGGGATCACCCTTTACAGTGAGGTCCTCCTTCACCTTACCTTCCTGGACCTCATCTCTGAGATATGAAACCTCACTGGGAAAAAACGGACAAACAGTCAGTTCTCAAAATCTAAGCATTCACGCGCTGAATAAGAATTCTCACACCAGCACCCCTATCATACAGGAAGGCCTAGCATGCAGAAGCCACACTGGTTTCTGGGTTTGAGTCTTTGACTGCACCCAGACAACAGGTAGGCCCTCTTCATCTCTGCCCTGGGATTCCCCATTTACCAAAAACAGAAACTAGAGCTTTGCTTCCGTTTACGTCTAAGTGCTTTTATTACTGCAAACACTTCCTTCTCACGGAGGAAAGCAACACTCCATTTGTCTGCCCCCACTCCCACCCCATCACTACGCCCAGCCGCCCTACAGGCCAACTGTTCCTCTCATGTGTCTTTGAGATAAACTCAGTTTTTGGAAACTGGGCAAAGCACAGGTCATGAAACTGAGTGAAATAAAGCCTGCATCTTGGCAATTTTCAGTTCCAGGATTCTCTCCTCCTCTCCACTTGACGGGCCAACAATCATTCATTCAACGGCTGCCTACGATAAGGTGAGCAGGCTCTCCAGGAAGATCAAGAAATCCCAGCAGCCTCAGCGTCTCCCACGCACAGGTGAGTCCACATGGTGAGGATCACTTCTGTACAGCTCAAGTTATACCAGGAATACCGAGAATGTTCTAACAGAGGAGCTAAACTGTGAGGTGTTTTAGTACTAGCATAACAAGCATAGGCCTGGCACGCATGTGATGAGCCTCCACGGAGTCTGGTTAGAATTATAAAGCACATTATTATTTTATAGGATTTATCCACAGTGCCCACTGAAATCATTGTACTCAGAAAATAACAGAAAATTTCTGAATGACGTTTTAGATTTCCTGAGTTCAAAAAAAAAATTGTCCTTAACATATGATGTTCTGTGATCAAAGCAATGACATCCAAGTTAAAAAAAAGCTGGCTGGTATGTCTCTCATCCTTACCTTCCTCAGACCAGCACATTCTGCATACACATCTCCTGTGTTAGCCACAATCCCCCATGACTGTGTGCTACCCCGCCCCCCACTTTCGAAAGTGTTTCCTGGTGAAATACTGAGTGCCTCAGGAGACAGAGCAGGAGAAACGTCCTGAGCATTCCAGTTCCAGTCACTCTTGTCTTTCCAAGCAGAAGCCGCTGTCTTCGGCCTCTGTGCCCTTCAGCTAGCCAACCAGTTCAAGAAGCGTCATTGTAAAAGGTTGTCTCACTGAGGCTCTGCTTCCTTATTAATGTCTCCTCAGCAGCTGCGTGACAGAGCAAATGACAGTGCAGGAACAGTGGTGCAAGTTGTGGGTCTAACAAAGATCTGGACAGCACAGGACGTTACAACAACGTCTCTGTTCAAATGCCTGGAAACAGTTCTCAGGCAACAATAGTGTGTGTGTGTGTGTGTGTGTGTGTGTGTGTGTGTGTGTGTGTGTCTATCCATCCTATTAGAATGGTAATAATTTAAAACTTCCTCAGCATCCTGACTTCCCTTCTATATGACAGAAGAGTTCGCAATCCAAAAAAGAGAACATTTAAAGTCTTACACGAAACTTAAATGTCCTGATAAAATCATTCCTCAAAATAGCCTATCTGATTTCTCAGGAAACCTTTTTCTTTCACAATACCATTCCAATGTGTCTGGGAATGTGGATGATGGTCTTCTGCCTGAAAACTGTGTCACCTAAACGGAGAAACAATCGAGCCCCAGGCCCAGTGAGCTGAGTTATTATTAACTGAAGACCAGAGGCAGACAGCACACTTCGCTCTCCCTCCACTATGTTTAAATCCAGAGGACCTTTCTCGTTTGTGAAACAGAATCTTCTGTAAGGACCAGGAGGTCTGGAAAGTAATTGATTCTACAAACTGAGGACTTCCCAATTCTATCTCAATCTGTGCCATCAAGGTCATCTTTAAGAAGTGTTCATTTCCAGTCCTACTCAGCAACACCTTATGTCTTGGCTCCTCCTATCTCTAGAGAACTAGAAGGGGAGAGTCATTAAAGCAGCACACTTAATTCAGTCCTAGAGAATAAGTGAGATCTTAAGACAAAGGAGAGGAATGGAGGGAGGGATGGAGGGAGGGAAAGAGAGGGAGGGAGGGAGAGAGAAAAGGAGGGATAGAGGGAGGGATGGAGGGAGGATGGATGGGTAGAGGGATGGAGGGAGTGATAGAGGGAGAGAGAAAGAAGGAAGGAGGGAGGGAGGGAGCTTGAAAGAAGGAGGGAGGAGGAGGAAGTAAGAGAGGGGGTGGAGGGGTGGGGAGAAGACGGTTAGTAGTGTCTAACCTCTCTCAGAAGTAACTAAAGGCAACCGTCCAAGAAGAACATGTTAGGTAAGTGTGGAAACATTGTCAACTTTTACTGAGCTCGTGCTGCACTTCAGCTTAGCACGTGCTACGCACTGTTTGACTTAACGTTCACCAAACTGGATGAGGTACGTGCTGCTGCTTATCTCCACCTCCAAGATACTAAACCCGCCTTCTGTCTGGTGTGTGTACACCAAAATAAAGAATCAAGCATATGTTTGTTCTCTTCAGAATTGTTTAACTTAATTCTTTTAACTACTGAGACCTACCTGGAAGAGTAAAGTATGAACTATTAAGGAGAATGATTAACCTTCCCACATAACAGAAACAACAATGCCTTCTAATATAATTTCCTAAGAATCACTCAGTGAGTTAAATATTGACAAGGAACTAGAATAAATGGAAAGATTGACTTTTACCACACTTCTCCTACTCTACACTTCAGTGAAAAAGAAGGAATCTCCCAATGTCTTCCGCACTCTACCAAGAATAATTCTGAATATTGGCAATAATAAACAATGGGCTAGCACCTTACAGAAGCATTTTAAGTGAAATTAATAAAGTGCACACCTATACCCAAAGCCTTGGCCCTCACCCAGGATGACAGTTGGCTCTTGACTCATACCGTGAAGACCCAGTTAGAGTTAGGATCACACGAGACTGCGTGTTGCTGACATCATTACAGTCAGTGTTTGGGCTGGATTTCTATTAAGTTAGGAAAACAGGACGTAGACACAAATGGTGTTTTTGAGACATAATAAAAAATGTTGTGCTTTATGTAGTAAGAACTAAAACACCTCGGCAAGTGCCGAATTCAAACGACTTGTTCTACAGAACAGAACAGGCAGGTGGGGAAGCCTCGTGGCCTCAGCACATCTGAGAATAGGAAGAGGCCTCCAGACTCACAGTTTTGTTTCCCTGGGACACGACAAAGCTCTGTAATTTGTAACAGCACATACTGCCCTCAGGAATGATGAGGAAATGTCAGTCAGGCTGGTGTTAGCTATAACCTCCACTCTACCCAAGGACCTTTCACCCACGGATGTGCAGTGAGGGCTGGTTGAAGAGAAAATTTGCATTAAAATCTGCCCAAGGCTGACTTTGAGGCCTTATGCTGCTCGCAGTAGACTCCGGAGGAATAAAGGGAGTCAGAACACACATCTGAAGGGAAACAAAGGTTTAAAATGCCCTGCCGTGACCCTCAGGAGACACAGTGCTGACATGCATACCAAAACCATGCGTGACTGAGTGTGCGTGCTCCGTGTTATACACAACGCCAAAAACACAACTGAGCTGATGAACTGAATCCCTTACTGGTTGGAACAGTCTCTTTTTTCTTTCCTCCTTCTTTCTGTTCTTTCCCTTCTCACTCTTACTGAGGCAACACCTGGAACAAGGGCCTGCCCATAGAGGATCACCTATTGTATAACACCTAGGAATCTGGAACGCGCCATCCATCTCAGAAATCCTTAGACCTACAAATACTTAACAATCGCATGGCCCTTGGCCCGGGGCTAAACACTTAAAATACCTGAAGACCTTATCCTAACAACATTCTTGACTGCACCTCAGATCAAAATTAAGTCAGAATTTCTCCCTGTGAGCCCTGGGCCTGGAAGCCACTTGGCTCCTTGGTATTACTAATGCATTCAGTCAACAGAAACTTACCGAATAGTGAGAGGATTCTTAAAGAAGAATCCCTGGTTCCTCTCAAAGAAGGGAACTAACACTCCAGGGCCTTGTGAACTACGAACTCTACATTTTTATTCTGTTATTATCCAGGAATTTCTGGGGTTTTGCTTTCACCATAATTAATTTAAAAAAAAATATCAAGGAGCGCGCACGTGCACACACACACACACACACACACACACACACACACACATACACACACACACACACACACGAGTTCGAGTTCTCCAGTTGCTACTAGAAGTATTTCTCCGACCAGCAGGAACCATTAACTGAATTTTCCATTCCTGTGTTCAAAGGGGGGGAAATCCATTTAGCTCCATTGCCTTCTAATTCCCTTTACCGTTTATGACTTTATGTATCATGCACGTTTCATCGAGGTGTGATGGAGATGCAGAGCCGCCATTCGAATCCTTTCTTCCTAAGCACACTTCACACACCACTAGATTAGAACCAGTTAGTCAGGAGGAGAGAGAGCGTAACTGACAGCCTCCATCCACCCAGAGCTATCCTTCCATGGCATAACCTCAGATTAGTGCTAGTCACAGTGATCCGTAACTGGGCCACGGTATCTGGCCTGGAAAACAAACAGAAAAATTAGTTCAGTTCCCATAATCTCATAAAGTTCTGTTTTTTGGGGTTTTTGGGTTTTGGTTTTTTTTTATACACAGTAAGTCAAATTAAGCAAGCATGGCTCTTTTATATGTCTTTTATCTATAAAAAAAAAAAATGTACCGAACAGAGCACCTTCACCCCAGGTGGGTTGTTTGGTCTCTCTTCCCGCCTCCCTCCCTCCCCCACCCCTCTCTCAATACAAGTATATATATATATGCATGTATGTATATATATATATATGTACATATATATAATACATATATATTAATGACTTACATTTGATTACTAAATTAGAAAAACGTAATCCCTGAGTTCTGAACTATTGGCATTTATAATTCAAACAAGAACTGATATACGAAAACTAAAGTGGTTTCTGAGTCACCGGCAGAAAAGTGCTTTTGAATTTCCTTTGTGAACGAGAACATGCTTCTGGAAACCAGTGAGCCATCAGCACCCGACACACAAAAGAACCCCCAAAGCACGAGTGCTGCCCAAGCTGGCCTTTGCTTCCCAGTCTCAATACTGACCAAGGTTCTGTAAGTGCAGGTACACAGGTGACCCTGCAGTGTCAGCTCCTGTGAGGAACTGAACAAGTGTCTCTTGCACCAACGAACAAGAGGAGGATGTGCTACGGGAGCGAGGCAGGCAAGGTATGAAGTATGAACATGGAGAGAAAAGGGACAGAGAGGACACAGTGGGCTTCAGACAACCAATGTCTTTAATGGTAAGAAGCTGGGAGAGGTCAAAATCTTACTCTCATACTGGAATCTAATACAAAAAATTCTACATAATAATTCCTAAGCTACTGGTACCCCTGCCCCACCCCAGATGATTTTTAAAGGGGCATTTCAGAAGAACTGAAAACTAATCTATCCCTCTTTCCCATAAGCATTCTACTTCATTGTTTTGTGAGGTAGAACTTACTAGCCATATGCAGTAACACACTAGTGTCTGCTCTCTTTCAAGATATTCAAAGATACTCAGATACCCTGAGTTTTTCTATTAATCCAGACAGAACACCTGGGAGGCTACAATTACAATGCAGAGAACACAAGTAAAAAAAAAAAAAAAAAAGAAAAAGGAAGCTACTTTCTGATGCATGGTGACTCAGGTAGCAGGAAAGGAAGCATGAATCACTTAGAAACACAAATAATCAACAGTGAGCTTTCGCTCACTGCTCACCTCTGTTTTTGTCAACACTGAGGGAGAAGCTGAATGAAAGGTGTGGATGCATTCCACAGGCAAAAGAAAGCCACGTGACTGACAAGATACAAGAGCTGCCTCAGACCACAGGGAACCCACTGAGCCTGGTCACAAAAGAGTGGAACTGAGACCAACGGTGCTGGTAGTTAATCTGCAAACCAAGGGAAGGCCTAAGTGGGGGACTGTGGGTACCAGGATGCCCTTAGGGAGAGGAAAGGGGATGTGTGTCCCTGCAATAACTCTTCCACATGGTCTGCTTAGAGAAAAAGACGCTGCTGTGTTTTCGGTAATTACTGCTTATTATTACTAGCATATGTAAAATATGGGCTGTTGGAGGAATAATTTAAATGTGCTATATACACAGTGGAGGGTTATCAGTCACAGAGAAAGCATTGTATTGCTTGCTGTAAGGCCGTCTGTGGACCCACAGAGGAGGAACGTGGGCTTGCATCGTCCCTGTTCCCATGCCTGGATTACCCTCAGAGACACAAATAATTGTACTTTAAAGTTCACGTTCTTACGAAATGCCTCACGTGTAACTGCAGTAGATAATCTCACCTCGTTTGCTTCTAACTTCTTGACTACCTACCTCACTTGCTCCGTCTTTCAACGAAACTCTGTTTTGTAGCTAGTTAGCAGCTATTCTGTTAATAGCAGTACACAGTCACCAATGGCTTTTAATGGGAAAAATTATGAAACAGTTATACGCATCTCTCTGTATGGTTGCCATGTGGCACCAAAATTATTAAAAGGTAAGAAACCTATTAAACTCCGACACGGAGTTGCCTGCTTGATGGTGCTACGAACACATTGCCAAAACCACTCTGACTAACCCTTCTCGTTTAAGCTCACAGTATTCTTAACTGAGTCTACACCAACTTCGGTTTCAGGGTAAAACTGCAAGCCTGTTACTAAGAACGACATAGAAAAACTCAAGAAAAAGCTTAGGCAAAGAATAAAAGTGAAGGGAATGGAAGTTCCGAGTGACAGAACAGGCTAACAACAGATCTGTTATAAAGCAGAAGTGTAGGAAAGCTTTGGACAGGGCGTTTCCACCAACCTCACGGATGCATAAACAAGCTTGCAAAGGACAGCAACAGGCCTGCAGCAGGAGGGGGCTGGCTGACATGCTCGGCTAGTGACATTCAAAGAGTCTTCCTTTTAACAGATGCCAATATCCAAAGCTGAGAATGAATATCCCAATGCCATATTTTAAAATAAGTCATAAGCTGCCTCCTTTCAGGAAAGACAATTACCATTGCAATTTAGCGCATGCAGTAAGATCACCACCATGCCAAGCCCCCTTACAGAGGTAGCCTGACAGCAATCAACACTTAAACTTCAATACAACTTAGCTGAAAAGAGTCTATTATTAGAGAGAGGGACCTTAAGGATGGAGCTGGTGCCTGAGAGAACTCACAAAACAAATAGGGAGGAGTTCTAAATGGTCATCTGTCAGCCAAGATTACCTATCGTACAGGTCACCAAGAAACATCTTCCCAAAGGCATAAACATGCAGTGACCTTCTCATAGCAACAGCGTACTCTGCTGCATACCAATAACTGATATGCCTAATAACTTAAGGGGCCATAATTTGACTCATTTGCCCTTAAAAGTAACAAACTCTATTAACTTTATCTAATTAGAATGTCAGTTGCAATGTTGGTGTTTTGTAAATATTGTTGTAGGAATAAATATTTACTAAGAAAAAGTATTTCAGTATAATTCAAGCTTCGGATAATTTACCAGAATATAACTGATTATAGGGTCTACATATGATTCTAAATGAAAAAAACAACTATATAATTTATGACTAGTCCCTCTTGGCTATTTAAATGCTGCCTGGATATTTACTTTAAAACTAATATTCACTGCCTCTGAAAATTACTACCTGTGTATAATATTAGCAAAAGTAACTTCAGTCTTGAGAAATTATTTAAAATCTTCAAACATTGAATCTAAAGGGGCCGGAGAGACAGCTCGGCAGCTCTTGCCTAGAACTCACGTGTGGTGCACAACAGCCGCAGCAGACAGCTTACAACGGCCTTAACCCGGCTCCAGGGATCCGGCACCATTGGCCCCCAAGGGTCCCTGAACTCACTTATAAATACTCCCACAGAGTCACAGACACAAAATTAAAAATAAAGTAAATCATGTATAAAAATTGAAGCCATAATGAGTGATTGATTGTACAGGAAAAAGAGATCACAGGTCACTAACTATGACTTTTCAATGCAAAATCCATAAAGTTTATATTACTGTCAACTTGTATGAGACAACTTTTTAAAAACTTTTCAGCTGAAATAAATAATTGGATCCTTTCTAGGCACACACTCGCTGTCCGGCATTTAAACTCAATACGGAGAAGGACCAAGAACTATGACTTCTCAGTAGCCTATTTTCCTTTTTTTTTTTTTTTTTTCGGAGCTGGGGACCGAACCCAGGGCCTTGAGCTTGCTAGGCAAACACTCTACCACTGAGCTAAATCCCCAACCCCAGTAGCCTATTTTCAACCAGGCAAAGAGAGGGAGACATTGTTCTTCCTCTCTATCAAAATCCCTGCCTAGTGCATCATTGGTGCAGGAAACCCAAGAACAGGAGTCAAAACTCTGCCACATCTCCATGGTGACATCAGCAAGGTGGCAGACAGTGATTCATGGGTCTTCTGCAACTGGGGGAGTATTGTGCTTGCTAGGGGGCCACAGGCCAGAATAAACTCACACAGGTAAAATCATTCCCTGCTAGAATAGCACCGTAGCTCTCAAGGCCACTACAAGTGACACAGAAAACACACTTATACTACACTGAACCCATCCATCGTCAACTAAAAATAGTAAAATCTCAACCTTCAAGGCCCAGTAATAACCCTAACGGCACACTGGCTACATCTGTTGAAACACTGACATTTGCACATTAGCATTGTTTATCCCACCGTTTATGAACACAAAGTCAAGGACTTCGTATACCTTGCACAGCTAGGAGAAATCCAATGTCGACATAGAGACTCCACTTGTATGGTCTGTGTATGAACCTGAAATTGGCACTTAGTGCTTTTAACTGGGTGGGCTCTCAGGATTTCTTGCTTCATCCTAGCTGCCTAAATCCATGAACGATTTGTTCAGCTCAGAAGAAAAATGCTATGCATTATAGGGCAGCAGACACCAAAATGCTAGTAGTTCATTTCTGTGTGACCTTTCAGCACGGGCCTGTGTGCCTGCCTTTAAGTTCTCCATCAAAGACGGAAGCCTTCTGCTGTACAGGTCCTAAGTTGCCACCTCATATGCTCAAATCCTCCCCTCGCATCTACTACTCCATAGAAGACAAAAAGAAGTATCGTCTTCCCACCCATTTCCCTACATCACAGTAATTATTATGATTAAATTTCCTCTCTTTAGCTTGAAGGGTTCCCAGTTAGCTCTAATTCCTCAGTTCCCACCCAACACTGCACCTCCTCATTTACTCGTTGAGTCGTCTCTGCTTTGTAGAAATGTGTGTCCCAGGTCCTAACGTCCCTACACCCACAACTCTTTCCAGGTCAAGATAATCTGGGTCACAGGAGACCCATTCCCTCTGGCACCCCATGAGTGCTATGTCTACTAAATAAGAAATATGTCCACCCTTTATCCATTCTATCTCTTGGTGGCCTGAACTCTGACAACAGTTCCAACCAACCTACTCTAACTTGCCACTTAGACTACAACTTACCCTGTACCCTGGAGAGGAGAAGTATCTTCTAGAAGTTGAGAAACACTCGGGCCCTATCTGCATTAACTACCTTCACATTTACAAGTCACCTAAATGGCTTCATTTGTTATACAAGGCTTTTCATGATAGGAGTTCAAACTGCCTTTTAAAAATCCACTCAGCTCTGATGTGAATTCTCTCTCTCTCTCTCTCTCTCTCTCTCTCTCTCTCTCTCTCTCTCTCTCTCTCTCTCTGCCTATCATACATACGAATGACACTCACACAAAAATTAATTACTCAGCAGCAATCATGCAATGCCTTCCTAAAAAAATAATGCATGAGTCCAGAGAAAAGAAAAAAACGTTAAGGGCATATCAACAGAAGTGTGTGTGTGTGTGTGTGTGTGTGTGTGTGTGTGTGTGTGTGTGTGTTCCACCATACATTGGCAAGTGTCAGCTATCCATTTTTTCCTTATAGGCATTACCAATCCATGGTGGAAGTCAAGACTTGCAGCTTCAAGTTACACCCCCTTTACCTACTGGTCAAAGCAGGCAGGTACAAATAAAAAGGAAGCTTTATGAATCTCTTTCTTTTTAAAAAGCTTGGTAGACAACATAAACAAAGCACCTCTGAACAAAGACAAATTCTTCTAACCCAGGGCCCGCCATCATAAAGCCTCTTGGTGAGTTTGTTTTGACTTGGTTTCTGACTGGTAAAGGACCAGGATCACCATCCCCAACTCCTCTCCACCCACACCCACACCCCTGCCAGCTTCAGATGCCTGTTGTCTTCTTTGCTGCAAGAGTCAGCACCATCAAAAGTGGGCAGCTTCCTACTGCCTCTTGAGAGTTAAAGACTTCTCTCAAGAAAACTGGCCCAGCCCACCTCATCCAAGAACATGGTTAAAGACAGACATCAGAGGTGGGCCAACTTAAACTCACACAAGCAACCATCCCCATGCCCCCGTGCTAACAAACATCTGGGCCGCTCCCTGACATAACTCATCCCTTAAATTTGAAAGCCATTTCTATTATCTTAGTCATTCTTGATAATTGACACATAATGAGGGCATTAATAGCCAATATCATCAATAACTGGAAACAATGGAATTTTTTCATTATTATTTGTAGGACCTAATTATTCCAGGTCTACCTGTTCCAACTACAAGTTGGGCAAGTTGATTTTGCCACTTCTCTGGGGTACAGGACTTACTCTCCTCGACGACATGATGCTAAAATCAGATATGCAGGTGTTTCCCCTCTATCAGGAGACTTCTAGTTTGGCCGCGCTAATTACAGTGATTGACGCATCACCCCACATACTCTTTGGCTTAGCCTGTACCATGAATCTTCCCTTTTCCCATGACTGCTCACTATTGATTCCATCGCTGACAATTACAAGGAATTACAACTAAATGCTAGTCAGGATGCAAAAGTGGGTCTGTTAAGCATTAAAATCTAGGTGACTTTCAGATACATAATGCTTCAACCTTATATTATAAAATGCACAGGAGACAGCAAAAAGGGTAACGGGCAAACATTGTAAGTTCATCAGTCAATTAGTACCTGTCCCAAGAGCATTACTGACCAGCGCCATGCTTGTGTTTAGTACCAATCTTTCACTGTGCTCAGAATTGACAAGGTGTAGCATGGGCAACTCTGGGGTCCACTCCACCCCCACTCGCACCTCACCTTTTCTTTGTGCCTCAAGTTTTTTCATGTTATAGCATGTATAATAACATTAAATAAGACTACAAGAGTTAATGTTTGTAAAGCACTAGAAACAGTGCCATGCACAGAACAAGGGATGTGGGAATGTTTCCCTAACAAAAATAATCCTCCTGTGCAGACGGCGTCAGAGCTGTCGGACGACAGACTGTTTACAGCTTCTGCCTGGGTTTTGCATGCATCTAAGTTTTTAACTCATTTTGGCCAATTTTAAGCAAAGGAAATTTTTTTGTTTGTTTTGTTTCCTTTTTCAGTGACCAAGCTAGTTTCACTTGTTCAAGATACTCTAATTTGAAGGGGCTTTCTCTTTCATTTGCATTCAGTTAGAGATATTTAAGAAACTTGGAATATAAGAGTCTCTAGTGGTTCTTTTCTCCTCAGGGGACCTTCTATTATCTGGGGTAAAGTGAGACGCAATTTCAATTCCCATATGCCTTCCACTCCTGCTCAATCAAAGCAAAGCTTAAGAGATGGCCCAGTGAGTAAAGTACTCTGGGATATGGACCTTAATTAAATTCCCTTAAATCCCCACAACCCACATAAATGCTGGGCTCCTACTGGGAGAGAGGAGGCTGACACAGGAGAATCCCCAGAAGCTGGCAAGTCCCCTAGCCCTGCAGAAGCCAGGCAGTAGCAAAGAACAAAGAGACTTAGTGGCTGACACATTGGAAGGACCAGAGGCTTTTCTCTTACTGCCTTGGCATCCATACACATAACACACCACAAAGGTGTCACACCACAGGAAAGGAAGGGAGGGAGGGAGGGGGAGAGGAGGTGAAGTGGTTGGAAATGAGGGAGACAACTATTGGAAAGGCATCCCCAACTCTGGAAATTAAGACAGTTCATCTGCCATAAAATGAACTGGTGAATAAGCGAGCACACAGTGGTCTCACTGTGCTCTAATGAAGACTCTCCACCAAATCCAATCAACGATATTCACCAATAACTAACTTGCCATGGAGAAGTCGCCAGGCTGGTTCTAAGCAGGCACTCCTGCTTCTATTTGTCAGGGCTTTGAGGGAGCCCAAGTTCTGTCTGTATCAATCAGTGACTCACAACATTCTTCTTAAACAGAAAACCCAGCGAAGACCAAAGCAGTGAGTCACAGCTCTGAGCCTGTGACTCTCATCTGGCAGGATGCCCTCCCAACCTTCCTAGGGTCATCGCGACTCTTCTTAAATTGTCTGTCTCCAAGTCTCAATGTGACCCAGTGACATATACCTGTCCCTTTATTTTATATTAAGAGAGATCCACTCCTTAATTAGAGCAGTCATCATACAAATAAACAGAAAGTAAAAACCTGGTTGGGAATCTCAGAACAGTTCAATGTCTGGGGAATATATTTAATGCAATCGTGTAGCATTGTGCAATCTTTTAAAAATCTTATGTTTTAATGGGACGAAATAAAATTTAAAATATTTTAATTTGTGTTTTTAAATATTACTTTGCAATGATCCCAATTTGATCACTGCATCCTGTATGATTTGCGTAAATATTTACAGCTACAAAAACTACATTTAACAAGAATACTGTTTTCAGCGGGTCTCTGTCATGTCAGTTCACTGATATCACCTCTTTATTCTACAATGTGCTTTCTCTACTTCTCAGAATGTGGGCCATCAACTACCCAAGAGAGACCTAGCACCCTAGAGGGCACTCCCTCTAGCTCCTGCCCACCTTCTGCGGCTTAGTACATTACCTACTGAAAGAACAAAAGAGGAGACTTTCTGTTTCCTGAGACTCTCACATAGGAATCTACAGGCAGAGTACCATTGGGAAGGAACAGCATTCACTTGAGTTCTCAGTATCAACCATTAAAAAAAAAAAGTAAATAAATAAAAATATAAATCAATCAGCAAGCAAGAAAAATAAAACTTGAAAATTCATGGAGCCTACCCATAATTAAAATGGGTTTAGCAATGTAACCGGTTGGATGTACATTGGCAGTGTCAACTTTAGGCCTGTCATATTTTCTTCTCCAAAGCATCCTTGTTTTGATGACAAGTCAGACATCCTGCTCAGAAGCATCCTATCCTATCCCTCTACACATCACTCCATTTACAAAGCCCTACCATCCCTTTAAACATCGCCCACAAACAATCTACTCAGTCCAACCTTTCAGAGTTTTGATGGATCATGGACGCTATAGCACAGTTTTCAATATAGACTGTACTCTATGCTGGGATGTTTCCACGAAGAGGCAATTTACGAAAAGTAAGGTTTCCCCATAAAGCCTTTTTCTAATGTAAAATATGTTCTAAAAGTAAAACATCATATAAATTAGGCCATCAACAGACCTTACCAGTCTCAGAACCACAGGCTTGAGAGCAGAGCATTCCTGAACTTGAATCAGAAACCGACCAACCACTTTCTCTCTCAGACAAGCTTAGTATTTTAACATCAAGATGCCAACAAGGTAAGATCCAAAATTAATAGATAAGGCCCAGAATTCAAGTAAAGAAGGTTAAAAGCAGAAGAGAACAACACAACATTCGACAACAACAAAAACTCATAATTAAGTTCCATTTTGCAAACAGAAAAAGTGGGGGGGGAAGGTGTCAAGAGGCAGGGTGGGGTGGGGGTGGGGGTGGGGGACCAGGAAGAAGTTCTAAGAGTTAAATGAGCTTCAGCTAGCTTAACTACGGATCTGGGAGATGGCTTTAGAAAGTGGCCACCACGGAAATGAGGCAGCAGGGGCGGTAAAGAAAGGCAGGAAGCTGAAGTGCCTAGCTAAGGGCTCCTTCATCTCCAATTTGCATTCCTGTAACTGAAGTGATGCGAGGGAGGCGAACTAGTTAATTCTGTCAATTGCACGCTATTTGGGGTCAGCAGGAGTCTGGCCAGGCAAAAGATAACTTGCAGAGTCATTCACCAGCTTCCACTGAGCAGGCTGATTGAAACCAGCTGAGCTGGTGACATCACCACAAGCGTTTTACTATAAAAAGGGCTAGCTCCATGAGGTCAGGAAACAGAAAGAAGCTCGGTGAACAGAAGCCAAGCTGAAGAGGGAAAAGCCAAGGGAAGCTCAGAGGAGGAGAAGCTCCTCCAAGAAGAAGCTGCGATGAGCAATTCCCTCAGCTGTAGAGGTAAAAGGCACGGGGTGACATTTTCCCTTTAAAAAGCTAGGACAGTCTTCCCTACCACTACCACCACTGAAGAGAAAAAAATGAACAGAGCCCCTTCAGGCTCTCAAGACTGCAAGTAAATTGAAATGTAAAACCATCACGAAACTAATACTCATGAAGTCTTTTTCTTGGTGTTTATTAAAGGAGCCCCACCAAAGATAAAGGCACTACAGTCATGGGTCAACAATAGTGCCAAGAACGGAGAGCAGCCACTGTCTCCTTAGAGCATATGTTACTGAGTGTATGATGGGCAAAGGTAACTGTATCACCCAGATTGATCACAAACTTTTAGCATTATCAATTTATTCAAAATGAAAGGCTTAATGGGTCCCGATTTCAAAATGCAGGTTTTTATTCAAATTTTTGTTCATTCCACATAAACTAGAGTTTGCAATAGAAAAAAAAAATTGAGCATAATGTGAGGAAATGAGAAGAACATTTTCAAGTCTAGAAAAATCCATGGTAATCCACCAGATAACTATTGAGAGGACTGCCTCGTCCACACTTCCTTCTTCCATGGAAAAACGTCATCCGCACTCCAATACCTACCCAGAAACTGCAGCCCAGGGAGGAGTTGATGCAGCAGAAGTGTAGACACGAGACCCTGGTCAAAGACAGACAGGCTATCTTCCCTCTGCAAGCTGATCTGGCAAAGAGAGGCTAGCTGCTACTAACATTTCAATCAACGAGTCCAAAGCACCCATCACTGAAGACCATGAATCTAGCTCAAAGCCCATAGCTCTACCCTAGCTCGTCCCC
Organism: Rattus norvegicus; assembly: GCF_021556685.1. Classification (NCBI taxonomy): domain Eukaryota; kingdom Metazoa; phylum Chordata; class Mammalia; order Rodentia; family Muridae; genus Rattus; species Rattus norvegicus. The sequence continues at coordinate 227,491,857 of NC_141535.1, read as the reverse complement.
ATATCTCACCTAAGACTGACAGCTTAGTTATGCCTATGATTCCTTAAACTAAAATCTTTGGGTTCAAACAGACTAAAATCAAGTGACATTCAAAACTCACTTTCTCTCTTGGGTGAAACAAATTTCAAGTGGTCATAGTTGCAGAGGACTGCTGGCCACCATGCAGGACAGCCCAGATGTGACATGCGTCTATCCTGTCAGGATAAGTATGTGGTGTCTATTTTTTCTTCTGTGTTCTTGTCCTTAATGGTCTTAAATCAGAAGACATGAAGGTAACTTTCTGGAAATCTCATATGGTATTGCTGGGCACACCCACAGATTTAAGTTGTGGCGTGAGGTAGTTTTAAACGTCAAAATACATTCACACCACTCACTTCTGGACTCTTCTTGGGTCCCAAAATCATGGTTTAAAAAAAAAGACTGAAAAGACCCTATCATATATCTAAATTCAATCTCCTACATTTTTTAGAGAGCGTGAAGATACTAAGAACTGCAAGCTTGCAGACAGCTCTTGTTTCTCAGTAGCAATTTAATTTGACTTGATAGCTTATTTAGTACAAGATAAATAAGATACAGCTAAAATACAATATACACACTAACTGCGAATCCCAGTTACAGGAGAAACAATGCATTCCTGCACAGACTCCTTCCTCCCCCACTCCCACCTCTCTTTTCCCATTGCTTTTCTAAAGTAGATTTGCTGTGGTTACCATTGTTTCCAATGTCATAACTCCAGTATCTAAAAGACAAAGAAACACACTGCACTTTTCAACTAGGGAGCTGGCAAATACATTTTTATTGTCTTCCCTCCCTCCCCCCAGAACTTTTATGTTCAAACCTTCTACATGATCAGTCATGAGCACAGATTGAGATCTGTAGATCCAGGATTGGTTGGTTGGTTTTTCAAATTAAACAGGGTATGAAGGTACCAGTTGTTGTCGTTGTTGTTTGTTGTTTGTTGTTGTGGCTGTTGTGGCTGTTGTTGCTGCTGCTGTTGCTGTTGTTGTTGTTTTCCCCCCTGAGCCTTTTAAGCAAATAATAACCAACCACCGTATAAAATATGTGGAGTAAAAGGTCATACCTAATGATCAATAGATTTGACATGCTAAAACATGCTATTTCAGCAGCTTCATAAAGCAAGGAGTTATTCTTAACAATAAAAAAGAAGATAATAAAAAGGAGCCATGAATACAAACCTCCAACACTACAAGCAGACAAGCATCCTGACACTGCCCACCCTCACCCCATGTCTCAAACACACTGTGTGATCACACCAGGCACAGCATCCACAAGTGTCTTGCGGTCTAAACACAGAATTCAAGATCCATACAATGTTCACCTGATATATAAAGGATTCTTTTTGAAGATAGTCTCCTATTTTACTTCCTTAGATAAAGTCAAATGTGTCAAGATTGAGGAGTTGATGATTTCCTCAAAGCCCCTTCAAGTAATGGTCAGTCATTCATCTGCCCCTGGCCCTTACAGATTTGTTTCTAACACAACTGGTTGATGGACAGAGTACAAGAGTTCCAAGCACACATGCTACCTCTTTGTGTGAGGTTATTCTTCATACTTCTAAACAAGCCAAGATTGCCCCATCCTACCACACTGTTCAAACCAGTTTTCTATAGCTGCAGAAACAAAGCTACACACTTCAAGGAATTAGCCAAAACTACTTCCTTTTCCTTCTTTCTCAAAGACCGAAAGTATCACTAATACCACTTCACAGAGCACTATAACAAGAAAACCCAGGAGGCAGCCTTTCCAACTGGTCTTGGGGAAATACCTCTCTGAGATGGTCAGACCTGACCACAGACTCAGCATGGGGAGGTGCTGAACTCACCAGGCCAGCTTCTGCAGCTCTGACTCATAAGATCAGTCAGTGAGGGCTGAGTCACCACAAGGCAGGCCCAAAGAGCACAGACCAAGAACCTCCAGGCATTCCACAAAGGTTCTGGCCACAACAAAAGCAAAACAGGAAAAAAAAAAAAAAGCATCATTTTTAGTATCTATACTACACTTCAGGAGCGTGTGTTCTTTAGAAGAAACATGTTAGAAGCAATAAATACATCTCAAGGATACAGATGCCAGCCACAGTCTTGGAAGAGGTTTTTCTTAGACACCCGACTCCTTTTAAATACTTGCATGCACCAGGGACGGAATCGCAAATTATTTAGGTCATAAGATTTTACACCTGCATATATTTACTCTACTGAAAATTTACCAAGAAGGTAGGGAGACCATGCCATCCAGTGGATGGAAGTTATGGGCAACGTCATATAATAAAATGCAGAACACTGAACACAACACAACACAAACAAACAAAACAAAAAAAAAGTGTCACTGAAGGAACTCTATCATCAAATTCTGAGCATGTGTCTTCCTTTCATCTCGGAACATAAATACCACTACTGGCTACTCTATGTGCTCAAATTTTGCCAGGAATTGTCTTAATCATTACACCAAAATTTATTAGTTACCAAAGACATATAAAAAGCAAGTTTTGGCAGCCCGGGGGGTGTGGGGTAGCCTAGTCCTTCACCAAGGTCTGGGAAAGTGGGTCAGCTGTCACCTGTGACAGGACTCAGCCTTTCACAGGGCATGAGCAGCAGTGAGGAATCAGCTTTCAACAGCTGGGACTTGAAACTTCAGACTTTCAAATGACAATTTTTCGCCTAGCAGAAAACACATGCAGAACAGATTTGCGGGTGGCTCTCTGTGCCTCGTCTTAGTGTGTCATTTCTCTCAAGAGGAAAACAAGAGTATTTTCACTGTACAAAACAGTTGACGTTTAAATATGAAACTAAAAGGCTAATCTCAAATCTATTTCATGTCTCAAACAAGCCAAATGAGAGACACAACTAAAAAGACACACTCGTTTTTGTGTGTGCTTAAGACCTTTTAATGGACACACATAGCATTGTATGACAAGGGGAAAGAAGAGCTAAGAAGAGTCCTAAGAAAGAAGGGACATTGCAGTCTTAACGGAGTTCTTGCTTTGAAAACATTCAGCATTGTGGCAAAGGCCTCCCGTTTATCTTTCTTCAAAACAACCCAACCCTGTGAACTGCTAAGCCAGATTCAGTCCCAAGGAGCCAGGCTCTGCACTTACCCAGTGAACCAACATATCTGCATTAAAGGTCAGCCATCATTCCACATCCAGGGCAAGAGAGATGCTCACCATTACAATGTAGGACATGCAGAGAATTATTTTTCTGCATTCCAAAATATATAGGTCAGGTGGCACACGAAAAGAAACCTAATAGGACCAAGTGTTCCACTAGTTAACCTGTTTAAAATTGATGTGGGGAAAATACCTTACTGAGCCTTCAGTAACTTGGTCCAAAGGAAAACAGGAAAGCTCCATGGCTAGTTAAGGGCTGCTAACTTCATTTCCATTCAATTTCAAAAACTTCAAATGAAAAGGGGATCTTAACCCACTTCCTGCTACTTATCGCTCTTCCTTCCATAACCCTTAAAATGGCGGGCAGGTAGAAGGGACCTCTCAAGACCTCCAAGAAGCCCTTTGCCCTGACGGCTTAAAATTGCCCCAGCAACCAAAGTGAACCTGCTTTAAAAAGAGGAGCCTAAGGCACCCAGGGAAGCAGTGCTCACATATGGTCCAGCCACAGTGAAACCCGCGCTCACCCTAGAAGCCTGCAGTACAAGGACAGAGACCACAGCGGCTACTGCATCCCTCCTCTGACAGACCGAATTAATAAATCCCTCAAACAACCCACTGTTTTACAGAAGCACCAACGTGAGCACGTTATCACGCACCTCGGTGTCCCAGGGGAGGACACGCATCACTCTGTTATACGGTTTAGCTTCTGCGAGAGAGCCGTTCATTTCACAGAGACAAAATAAACACTGGCCACAGTGATGTCACTACAAACATAATGGAAAATAATGAAATCACCGTCTTCAGGTGTTTTAAGGTTTTAGAGATTCAAACAAACTCATAAATAATGATCGGAAGCAGGGCAGAAGGTTGCGATGGGTGGGGGGAGGGGAGGGGGTCTTGAAATCAAAATGGTGCTACCAGAGTAGAAACAAGCCTGCTACCAGACAGCAGTGGCCATACTGCTGCAGTACTAAAAAATACTGTCTGTATTTTTTAAAAAAAAAATTTAAGGAAGCAGCTGTCTAAATATTTTAGCTGCCCCCCCAAATGTTTATACATTGTTCTGAGGATAGAAATAACCCAAGATCAGGCAGTGTTTAAATCCAGAACGCACACACGCACACATACACACACACATACACACACACACACACACACACACACACTCACATACACAGACACATACACTCACATTCACACAACGCTCATACACACACACACTCTCTCTCACACACACACATGCACACGCACACACACACACTCACACACACAAACACACACATACACTCACATTCACATAACGCTCATACACACTCTCTCTCTCTCTCTCTCTCTCTCTCTCTCTCTCTCTCACACACACACACACACACACACACACACACACACACAGGACAATGCCTCCTGAGTCTCCATCCTTCTCCATTGCATCCGGGCCATTTCCTCCATGCAGAAGCAGGATGGGAATCCTGAAGTCCCAAGCAGCATCGGTCACTGCAGGGCTTACCTGCCAGGGTCAACTGAAAACAAGCTGTAACACTTTAGGTATCTGTGTAAACCCACTGTGTACACAACGCCCCTGTTACTAAAAGCCATGGTTCCGGTGAAACATGAAATGAAATTGAGGACAAAATAGTTTTAAATCTAAGACATACACCACGTTCTCGCCGCATCCTTCCCCTTCCGCTAAAACGCAAAGGGACACACAGCTGCAGACTCAGTTTGCTGACACAGTGTCTGTCATCTGACTTTTGCCATCAACATTACTATCCAGACCCTATTTCACAATTATCTCAAACACTGAGTTCCATATTATTCACCAATCTTAAAACCTATTTATTAACCCACTTACTTGTTTCAAGTCTGCCTTCTCAAAAGGCTGGAGATGAACTCCTACTGGAGGTAGAACATCAAGATTTTCAGTATACCATTCTTTGATATTTAGGATATTTTCTTCTTATTTTTCTCCTTTTGCAGCTTCAATGTGCAATCATTCACTTCCTGTAATACAGTTCCTTTTTCTCAAATGAACAGTTTCTTCGTGATTAACTCTCAGGTGCGTCAGTAAATCAAAAGTTGCAAACATTCTTAGAAACTAGCGTGTGGCTAGACTTAGTTTCACAGTGGGGGAGCTCACGTTCTAGGTTCTTTTTCAAACACATTTTTGGAGAAGGGGGAAGATGCCGTGGTGCTCTTGTGGCAGTGAAAAGACAATGTGCCTTAGGTGTCCTCTCCCCACCACACACTTTCCCAGAATCCCACTAAGGGGAGTGGGGCTGGTGGCAAATACCTTTACCTACTTAGTCATCTCCCTGGCCCAAGGGTCTGATTTTCAATTTTTTCTTTTAAACTTCTTGGAATCAAAATAAATAAATAAAAGTACCCTGAGATAAATTTCAAATATTCCTCTTTCAGAGTATAGAAGAAAAATCGACGTTCTTCTGGCTGCTCAGGCCCATCCATCTCTTTGTGACCACTTTCCCTTTGCACACGCCTCTACCTTCAGCGTGCGTCTATGGACATATATGCATCTTTAACACTTCTCATGATAGAAATACCTAACCTTTACCTGTCCTCAGCCATGCACTCATATACCTGCTAGGAAGATCTCCTTCAAACATCGTGTGATTCCCCACACAAATTACATTTACCCATGTCACTGGGGATCATTGTAACTCTCAACTTCCCGCCAGGCACACACAACCAGAAACCAGAAAGGAGTAAACACAAATATGTGTGTACAAACTGGACATACTACTTGTGTTTAAGACTTACAGTGAAATGGGCTCACCTACCCTAAGATTATGTGGCTGAGCTGGTGTAAGAGGGCCATGTTGATGGCAGGAATAGGCCATCAATACTCCAGAGTGTACAATGCCAACACTGTGGCATGAAGATGACCTGAAAGTTGAAAAATATGGGTGGCAGAAGTCAACAGAAATCTATGATACTTGCCAGGAAGGAAGGAAGGAAGGAAGGGAGGGAGGGAGGGAGGGAGGGAGGGAAGAAGGGAGAGAGGGAGGGAGGGAAGGAGGGAAGGAGGGAGGGAGGGAGGAAGGGAGAGAGGGAGGGAGGGAAGGAGGGAGGGAGGAAGGAAACAAAATATGGCAGGTAGCAAAAAAAATGGAAATCATGATTTCTCTAATATATACCATGTTTCTAGTTTGGTAAGACCTAAGACACCTTGGTAGGAAGATCATATTTGTTAACTCTTGACTTATTTTGCCCCCCACCCTTGGTCTAGTGCCAGGCACTTAATTTGGAAACACTCATCTCTGCTTGTGCTAACCATGAATCTGACATGGAATTACTACCCCTCCCAAGTGTGTGTCCCCATGGAGATGTCTTAGTTTGACTGCTTGTTAAAGTACTGTTTTCTTGTTTATGTATTGAATATGTGTGCTCCTCCATGTGCGTAAGCAAGAGACAGCAAAGAATAGTATTTTTATTTTTATTTTGTGTTGATGAGTATTTACTGAATACCTGCATTTATTAAGGGTGGGGAAGTAACAGAAACAGGCAAAAGTGTGATCACCCGTGAGGCCTTCTGCCAACAACATGGCATGATGGAAGGCTTTAAGTTTCACTGAGAAAACAGGAAGAAATAATGAAAGTACCAGCATGAGGTTAGAAGTGTATGAGGTCCTTTCCACAGTACCCAGAAGAGGCAGTCAGGAAACAGTGGCTTCTGGGATGAGGACAGAGCAGCAGAATACATATCCCTAATACAGTCCTCCAGATGCCGTCATAGCGGGCAAGCTCTATCATATAGAGTTGTGAATGGGAAGGCTTGTGGTTCCCACTCTATCCTGCAACCTGATGGGTCTACATCTGCCCACAGTCTCATCAGTTATATAAATTTAATTCTGATCATCTCCCTAACATGCCAAATTCACACGTGGTAACCTATTGGGCAAGCCCTAGACTATTTCCCCCATTATCCAATATAGCTTGTATTAATAAAGGACCTTACCCTCTGCTGTTGATCCCCATGCATATCTCTGTCTGGTTTACACAGTGTTCACCCATTAACCCATACAGTCATCAGCACAGCCAACGCTCAGCAGGCATTAAGAATAATAGAAATAGGAGTTGGGGATTTATCTCAGCGGTAGAGCACTTGCCTAGCAAGCGCAATGCCCTGGGTTCGGTCCCCAGCTCCAAAAAAAAAAAAAAAAAGAATAACAGAAATAAGATAGTAGTTCTCAAGGGCATTTCAAAAGGCAAGGGAAATGCTAGAAGATACACATACCCTCAATAGTCAATGCAGGGTAACAGTTACTGACCAGGGTGATGTGCAGACTGTGGTAGCCTGATAGGCAGCATCATTACGTCAGGTCTTCGGAGTGGTCTGTGAGTCTACTTACCTCCCCTCACATATGGCATCAATTTATTGTCTTGTGACATAACCCCCAGAGTGTACACTTTTTCTCTTCATAAAAAGGCTCTATGAGAAGGCAAAAATATACTCAGTAGTGTACTCAGTACTCAGTACTCAGTAATGTAACTCAGTAATGGCTTCCAAGAGTCCAGCCTACATCTCCTATAAGGAAGGGTTTATTAAATTCTTTCATGAGTGTTTTGTAGTGAAACTCTGGGAACCGATCATAAATGATACTTACTTGTGGCTCTTCAGTTTCACTGTGTCCTCACAGACTGCTTATTTTTCTTATCTGTTCTGACAACTTCAAGTTCAGCCAAGCACAAATCCAGACACCCCTCAGTACCTGCATCTCTCTGACAACATCAAGGTGCATGGCCCCTAAGCCAGCTCTCCTTTCTGGGCCCCTCCTTTGCTTTCACTAATGGGAGTTCTCATGTCTACGAGTGACATACAGGCACCACTATATTAAGGGAATGATTTAGGGATAGAATTCCTATTGCCACAATATGCCACAATCAGACTGTTGTCAATTTATTTAAGTTTAGAAGAAAAGAAAAAGAAATTAGAGCCAAGTACAGCTTTGAGTTTTAGATGAAACAGGTAACTAACATCAAAGCTAACTAACAAAAACAACCCATGAGGTCAGAGAGGGGTCATATGTTCTTAGAGGAAGTATTAGCATTCAGAGCTGATGCCAAGCAGCTTAAAGGGAAGAAAAAAAACGCTTTTCTCCCATGATAAATGACTTTAATTTGTACTTGGAGTTTTCTTTTTTCCCCAAAAGATAATCTCATACACAATATTATATGTTATAAATTTGTAAAACCTTTTATTAAATATGTATTTATAGGCTCTCAATTAGGTTTGAAAAAAGAATCAGCCCCCAGGCCATCCTGTCCAAAGCCCATCCACTGTTTCAAAATGTTAGGTTAAAGTTTTGGTACGATGCTATTTTGAAAATGCATGATTGGTGATGTTGGCACTGAAGCTGGCCTAGAAACAACCCACACTCACCAGGTGGCCTCAGAAAAAGCACATCCTGAAGCTCACAGAGAAGAGGATGGGCAGCCCAGCCTTCTGTTCCCGGGACTGTAATCCACCACCCAACAAAGCAAGTGCAACCCAAGAAACCTTCCTGTGGCTCCCTTTCCAGTATCATCAGTTACTGACCACTGGGACCCAGCAGAGGGGTAGAGGCAAAGCTCAGGAGCTTCATCCTGCAAGCTCCCAAGGAATACCAAGAAATCCGCCATTTTCAAGCAGGCTTTCCCTGCATTTAGGTGAAAGCAGGATGTCTGTGCATCTGGATGGATTCAGGAACACCACCAACTGCCCACCTCTACCCACATGTGGTGGTGTGCCCTGAAGTTACTGTATTTTGATGCTAATTCCACTGCCCCAAGGATAGCCTCCTAGTCAAGGACTCAGAACTCAGGTGATTTCACGAGAACCACCTTTCCATTGAATTTGTAAAGTACTGGTGAGGGGCAGGTACAGGATAGAAGGAAGCCTGTCATTGGAGGAGAAGGAAGGATGGACGGGAGAGAAGTTTGAAGGAAGAGGAGGAGAGTAAGAGAGAGGAGGGACGGGGGGGGGGGGGGGGGGGGGAGAGCCATGGCAGGTAATGTTAAGATTCTGCTCTGTGTATTTACAGGTTGTTATTAATGTTCTCAAGGGATGGATGGTACTGGGCTTTGTATGTTTAAGTGGGCAATTATATCTTACCAATTGGATCTAAGATTATTGTGTTGTGTGTTCTTTTATGTGGGGGTTTGAGTGTAGGAAAGTGCGGCTGGGATGTGTTTCCGCCAAGATATCTAGCGGGGTAAAAGACCATTAATACTTCTTTTATTTTTATATTTTTACAACAACACCCACACAGCAGATACTGACAAGTTACTTATTCCTGGGAGTAAGAAGGGGACACTTTGTCAATTCATTGTTGTGAACTGAGACCAAAGAAGCATATGGGTGTCTTAAAATCAGAGAGTCAAGAGAACCTGTCCCACACAACAGATCAAGAAAAATGATACCATTATCTCATCTGGACCCCGCAAAGTAAACACTCAGTATCACAACGGTGTTGGTCCCCACCAACTGTCATCTGATCCAGTATATGCATCAAGGACCAATAAGCAGAGAACTCAACTGTCTGGGGGCTTCAGCTTGGCTTTGCCCCACTGCTGGCACACCTACTTAAATTGCTGTCATCTGCTCCTCATCCTGTTCACCCATATGGATCCTTTGCTCTGCAATTCATCGGTCTAGATAGAGTCCTGACTAGCTGCCTCATAGTTAGACTTAACTGTGTAGCTCTGCCCCAGTCTGTGGCTCTACACCAGCAGCAGCCACAGCAGTGCCCCTCCAAAGACCTCCAGTTGGCTGCATGGCTAGCTCAGCACTACACAAAATGTGCATTGCTACTAGTTTTCCCAGCTCTGGCTGCTCAGCCCTTTATAATCATTCTGTAACCTACATATATGTATAGGCAGTAGGTAAGCATATAGGTAAAGATACATTTACTATGCTATGTGTAATATGGGATCTTGGAGTTGGTAATAATTAAAAATAAATCCTAGCATAGTAGTAATTAGAATAATCCTAATGATAACAACAAAACAACAACAACAACAATGATAAAAACTTGTGTTGGTCTCAACCACAGCTATCATGGAAAGCAGTCACATTTGGCAAACCAATGTCATCAAAACAAACATACCTGCAATTTTATGGTTACTCAGTAAATTCTTAAAATTTGAAATGACATTAATGTATTCCCTGTGTTTCTGATAGCTCAGAATCCTCACCAAAGAGCAGCCACTCCAAGATACAGGCCAGCATGACTTGAGACATCAGGAATTAAAAATAATAGGTTCTGAATTTTTCTTTTGGAAAATCTGAGAGCCTCATTCAGAATATGGTGACATCCCTCACGAGTTCAGACCACGTCTAGATAGACTGAGACAATTCCTTTGCTGGGATTACCTCCCTGCAAACTTTTCTCCTCAAGATCCAAGTTACGGCATGAGGCTGTCAACAGTAATGCATCTAACTAGACGATTAGCAAATCCACAAATAATGTTTTCAATGCCAGCACTTATCACTGTAATGATTTAAAGATGTTTCCACCCCTTCTGTGAGCTCTGCTCCATACAAATTTGAATCCCAGAAGAACTGTGAAAGAAGATTCGTGTCCCCAGTAGGTCTGACAGTAAAGACACCTTTAGTTTCAGCAAGTCTGACAACAGAAAGACACCTTCGGTTTCAATGGATGAGAGCTAACACGTTTTTGCAACTATAAGACTTCGGAATGCATCCTTCTCCCCAAGACTTCTTTTCTAAATGACTTGGAAACAGGCAAGAGTTATGTTTCATTTACATCTCTGAATGAAAACTTGCCTTTTAAGATAAAGGAAACACAGTTAACCTTTAGAAAACATGTATGTATATTTCAATATGGTAGAATGAGAGATATATCCTTACCTTTATAAGAATTAGCAACTTGCAAAAGTATTTTTTTCAATTTTTTTTTCAACTGCAGAAACCTTTAAATCACTTTAAATGTTTATTTTCCTCTCAATCACAGCGGAAGATGGAGGTTTGCCACTCCCTACTGCATATGCTTTATTTAAATGAATACAGGCATTCTACATGTGCACATTGTTAAGCTTCATGAGTCGCCTAAGGCCTACATCATTCACATTTCTCTAAATGTCTACCTTTGATTTTTTTTGTTTGTTTACTGCTGAGCAATTATATGAGAGGACTAAAGGCAAATCAAAACATTATCTCTATGGTATCGCAGGATCTCATAAGCCAACTTATTATTTTTGTGATAACAGCTTCAAAACACAGAGTAAACTGAATAACGAACGAGTAAGTACATATTCTCTTTTAAGATAAAAATCTTCGATGTTCTGTAAACATTGCCAGCTTGTACTTTGAAAAGTTTGAGCACAAGCTTATTTTTCCTGGAGATTTCAACCTGACTACTCTTTCCAATTCTCAATCTTGTGTTCAAATTCAGGCAAAGATTTTGAAGGTCCATTACTATACTTTAACAGAAGTTCATATTTGCCCGTACCTACGTACCAACAACAAGAGTTTAAGGTCACACTTAGAGGAGACAGGAAACTTAATTACAGTGAAGGTTGGTCAAGGGCTCCTAGTAAACGCTTCAAACCTCCAAAGAATGTATCTGCAGAAAAGAAAAATGACAAAGATGTTTTGAATTTAAATAAGAATGTGCTTATATAAATTGAAATAGAACTTCTAAAAAGTGATGATGAATGTTCAATTGGATGCAATACCATTCTGGGAACTCACATTTTTCAAATTCGAGAATAATTGGATCAAAGACGGTAGTAAATGAAATTCTTTCCTTAGTTCTTGCTCTTTAAAAAAAAAATCAATGTTTATTTTTATGTGTATGAGACCTCTCTCTAAGATAAGCCTCTATACCATGTTTGTACCTGGTATCTGTGAAAGTCAGAGACAAAGTCAGAGCCTCTAGAACTTGAGTTATACAGATGGTTGCGAGCCACCAAGTGGGTGCTGGGAAGCAAACACAGATCCTCTGTGAAAGCCGTCAAGTGCTCCTAGTCAGTAAGCCATCACTCCAGCCCGTCTGTCCTTTGCAATGAAGTTTAATTGCCTCAGTCAATGACACTGACAAGTGACAAGTGTGTCTAAGTCTCAACTTCTTAAAATGCAGGATTCAATCCCATCTGGCATCACATAAATGAATCCTGGGGTCATGAAAATTAGGGCCACAGTAAAAGATTTCTCAATGTGCAATGTGGGAAAAGTTAACTTTAAAATGCAGGGATAATTAATCTGAGGCGTTGAAGCATCACCTACCCATAATATATGTACCCTAAGAATTCAGTGCAGCCTTGGGTCTCAACACCCAGCTTACACACCCTGCCTGGTGCATACTGTCAGACCACAGCACGGTGGAGAAGCCCTGCAGTTTCAATTCAAGACTACCACATGCCATGAACTCCAGTGTTTTCACAGCACACACAAAGTGTTTGGCTCCTGCAGAAACTCACTGGTTTAACTGGGGAAAACAAAGACTTTAAATATTTTACTGCTATTATTTTACAGCATGTAAGTATCAAATGAGTGTGCCTCTGGGTTGTTCTATATTGGATTGCTTGATTTTTAAGAGCACTGCTTAAGATGGTTTTATGGGCTTTACTTTCACACACCAAATACTCATTAAATAAATTCTGGTTAGGAATCAATACAACTTTCAAACGTTCCGCCATCTTCTACTATGCTTTTAGACAAAGTGGTTTTTCTTAAAAATTGAAATATCAGTAAACCCCCCCCAAAAAAAGTTGTCCTGCAGTATCAAATATTACAGATTTAATTTCGCATGAAAAGAAAAAAGTACATGCATCTCAACAGTAGGCAAATTTGTGTTTCTCCTTAATAAATGGTAAGATAACATATAGACTCAATAATTATTTAAAAATTAAAGTGCTTATAACTCATTATCAGCAAACGCTTGATTTGTATTCCTATTTTATATAATTCTATACCAAAGGTCATGTAAAAGTTTATCAGGGAAAAGAGATCATGAGAAGGAAATGTTTAAGCCATGTTCGAAGCTTCCCTACTCATCTCTAGTTCTTCACAGTGACCATACAATTCACCACACATCACCAAGATTGCCCCTCACTTCTGTACTGAACATATAGTAGGGACAAAAATAAGCATGTGTTTCCGATGACAAATCAAAGACATGGGGCAAGGTGAATCATGACCATAATGACTTACCCGGCCCCAAAAGCCGGGTGACATCAAGATCTGGATGTCACAGTTGGTGTCAGTAAACAGCAACTTGACAAGAGTAGATCCATGGTCAGAGATAGAACAGCCCATGGTCTTTCCAAAAGCAGTCGTTACTACTGGAGGATGGACTGGCTATGCCTCCAGACATCTAGGAACAAAATGGGTGACCAGTCTACAGAAGGAGCCTAGAAAGCAAGCCCTGTACAAAAAAAAATCCCAGAATGTGGTAGAGAAGGTGAAATGCCCTACTGTGACAGGAATGTTTACTACCCTTTCCATTGGTTTGATAGTTTAGCTGTTTATGCTCTTCTCTCTCCTGTTTCAGTAGCAAGAGCATACTGCTGATACAAAGCAAGAGGAGCAGAATCAGGAACCAGCCTTGAAGCTCAATAGCTCTGTTCCCATTCAATTGTGTAGCTCAGGGCAAATGCCTCCCCCCAATTTTCTCTGCTGAGATACAAGCGTGTCCAACCTGAAAACAGGGCTGAATACACATAACTATAGCAATCAGTATAGTACAATATAAAATCATAAACTTAGTTAAAACATTATGGTATTTGTGGGGGTTTTGTAACGTGATCACGTTACAAAATAATAGTTCAGAACATGAACATAAATATCTATCTTGTATGGCACTGCCAAAAAGACAGACTCATCTGCCAGTGTTGCCTGTCTGTTCTAAAGGTGCAGATTCTAACATTTCCCCACAGATCCTAGGGTCAACACAAGCCAGTATGGCTAACGGTTCCCAGCCTTAAAGAAAAGTGTACTCCATGACAGGTGTTAATGAGCAGCCAACGTTATTAAAATCTGAAGACTCTGGTTTCTCCTACAGTATACTAAAGCAGTTTTTAGTCAGCCATAAGTAATTGTCAATAGTATATATAACACAAATGTAGTTGGTTGGATGGATGGATTCATGTATGGGATAGACAGATAATAAAATGATCATATATTCATAATTAAACTGTACACATCTGGATTTTTTACTTGTAACCATGGCTTTAAAATAATGAAATGGTGCCTGTGTTTTATAACACCATACTATATTGAACATGTAGTAATGCTGCCACATAAATTAATTTTAAATTAATTTAACTTTGATCACAAAAAGTCTCCTCTTTTCTTTTTCTTTTTTCCATTGTGATCGGCTGCATTTGCACCGACTTCACTGTATCATCCAGAACTGAAGAACATGACTTCATGGTAGAATATTTGCCTAGCATGCGTGAGAGCCTGGAGTCAAACTGTATGTGTATAGTTATAGTTTGTATTCTCTGTATTCAGGAAATGTGAACCATGGCAGCACTGTAAAACATAAGAAAGGTTATAAAAGATGAGGCAGAAAACATGTTTGGGTCAGAGACTGGCAAAGCCGTTCAACTTTCCTGAGGATTTCCTGACAAGGGGCAAGACCAGCTCAAAATGTAAACTGTGCTGATGGTCACAGCCTACCAGTGAAAAAGAAATGGTCATGGGCATGGAACACTGTTCTTTTCTCCCATTATTTTGAAAATCACTGTAAGCCCCATCTGATTAGTTCACATGGTGTTCTTAAATGTTAACTTTCCTAATTAGCAGAAATCAGTATGACAGAGCTCTTGCTATACATACAGCAAGAGCTCCAGCATTCAAAGCTAACATCTACTCTTGCTATACATACAGCAAGAGCTCCAGCATTCAAAGCTAACATCTACTCTTGCTATACATACAGCAAGAGCTCCAGCACTCAAAGCTAACATCTACTCTTGCTATACATACAGCAAGAGCTCCAACATCTACCTATGCGAGTAACACCCAATGTTTGATTTTGTAGATCTTTGTGTGCGTGCATGTGTCTGTGTGTGTGCGCGCGCACATGGGCACACACACCTTAGTAGGCACTCATGTTAAAGCACGAGGCCAACATTCTGGGAATGGTCCTCTCCTTCAACAACGTGGATTCCAGACATCAAAGGGCTGCCAAGCTTTGTAACAAATGTCTTTATCCAATGAGCCATCTCATCAGCCCTGTTTGCTGGTTTGCTGTACGCTCTGTCTGATGCCCTTTACCTACCTCCTGCCTGTGTCTACCTACGCTGTCTTCTGTAAGTAAAAGTTTCTTCTTGTGACTAGCTCTGTGCAGCTCACTTTACGGGTTTGCAGACATCCTCATTGGGATATCTTAATACAGCTTTCCTAGATTTGTCTTCTTAGACTGCCTCTGATTTTACTGACACTACTAATTACATTTGAGACTGCCCACTGAGTGATCAATGGCTGTCCTGTTTCTACAGTGGTCACCTCAGGAGACTTCCCAATACTGGAACTTGCTTCCCCAACTCTGCCTCCTTCTGTGCAGACACTGGCCTTGGTTTGCAAATTTTAACTCCTTAGTGCAAGGTCAACATTCCACTTTAATTTCAGTTTCAGTTTCATTTCCACTAATGAAGACCTTTTTATTCTTATTTACGGCTTTTAAAATTAATGCAATAAAAATCTGAATGTAAAACATTGCCTTGAGTACAGGTTTACTCATCTAAATTCTCCATGATATAGCTTGAAACAGAATTACATTTAAAAGCAAAATGTTATCCACATATCTAGCAGACTTTAACTAAAAACTTACAACTACTTAGTTATTCGACAGGTTCTACAATCTGCATTCAATTACTTAATTTTACTAGCACAAGAAAGAACATAAAAGCAATGTTTCTATCGCCACCTTACATTTTGTAACCAGGGAAACAAATTTTAAAATGCCTAATAAATGTTCCTTATTTTTATATGCCACAGTTTATATGAGGCTGCCTAACTTTTAAACAAGCCAGTTAGTCTGGCCCAATTTAAAGAAAAACATTGGGGCCATTGACAGCTGAAATGTCAAGCCACTTAAGAAAGAGCGATTAGTAAAACAAGGGTGAGCTTATTAGCACTTGTGAAGAGCACAATAAATAAACAATGGGACCCATTCAGAGACCTAAACAGAGACAGCAGAAACCAGTTCCCACTTGGTCAACAGTCTGTTTATTTTATTTGCTTATCTGCTATCAGGGCAAATGATCCCCTTGGCTTGGACTGGCTTAAAAACATCTCTGGGCATCCAGGAAGTTCCTCAGTGGGTTTCCAACAGCTGCTGCTCAAAGGATCAGGACAGCAACCTGAAGTATCGGAGACCATGAAAGACTTGCTACTCTCTCATCTCTAACACCCTACTCTCATCTCCAACACTTTGAGTGGTGGTTTTGAGAACCAAACAGGAAGTAATGGGCCTTTCAGACTGAACTCTGGAAGCACTAGACAGAAGGTAGTGGTTTTTTGAGGAAGGAAGGAAGGAAGGAAGGAAGGAAGGAAGGAAGGAAGGAAGGAGGGAGGGAGGGAGGGAGGGAGGGAGGGAGGGAGGGAGGAAGAAAGAAGGAAGGAAAGAAAGAAAGAAAGAAAGAAAGAAAGAAAGAAAGAAAGAAAGAAAGAAAGAAAGAAAGAGAGAACTTTCTTTCTCACCTCAGGGAAAGATATAAAAGAAAACTGGGCATGTTCAGTCACAACTGAAAAGTTCTAGAACACCAACAAGGAAGTGAGGCATGAACTGTAAATAGTTCTTTTAATGATGTCATCTGGAGTTAGGCTAATTGATGAAAAAGTCTCTGTTTCTTTTAAAGTTTAAACCTGCAGAGAAAATTATAACTTCACGCTTTTCATACAGAAAGTAAAGGTAATGATTCTGTTTGAATAAGATAAGATAAAAGACTTGAAATATCAGAACTTCCTAGTCAAAGGCTGTTTAGGAATGGAAACATTGTCTCTAATCTTCTTAGTTTAAAAGCAGCTGGTTATCAGAGATGGGGAGGAAGGGCTACTGTATCAATAATAAAGTTTTTAACAAGGTCGGTTGTTTTCCAACATCTAAGAATAAAGCATGCTGTAATGGTGCATGGGCAGAACAACATCAAATGCATTCACCCGAGGGATTGTCTAAGGTGCTTTTCATGGCTCTCAAGCACCACCTCCTCCTCTTCAAAAGATGGCAACATATTGTTCTTCATCACTTTCAGGTTTCATTGCTGATTAAGTCAAATCATTTCAAAGCTTTAACAGGATGCCCTGAGGAGAAGATATGCTGGAATGGTACATTTAATTCGTGGATGTTTGTGTAACCATACATACATCCATTAGGGCAGCGGTTCTCGACCTTCCTCATGTTGTGACCCGTTAATACACTTCCTCATGTTGCAGTGACTCCCAACCATAAAAAGATTTCATTGCTACTTTGTGCCTGTAATTTTGCTACTTTTATAAATAGTCATGCAAATGTTCTGATATGCAAGACATCTGACATGTGCCACCCCCCGGGCACCGCCCCCAAAGTGGTCACAACCCACAGGCTGAGAACCACTGGACTAGAGAAAAAGCTTTTAGCCCAAGGCAGTCCACCACAGGTCCAAAAATCACAACTACAGATTCTGGAGTCCAAGGAAATCAGCACTTTGTCATATCTGTGGAACAACCTATTGTTATGTTTTATTAGGATGGGCGGAAGTTGTTGGCTGTCATTAATTGAATTGCCTACCCGGGCTGCTAATTAGAGAAGGACCTTTTCAATTTAAGAAATTTCTGCCTTAGGTGAGGCTGGAGATTGTAGCCAACTTTCACCCTACACCCCCGCTCTTCTGAATCACAGCTCTGTTCTGAACACCTACTGCCCCACTGCTGGAATGTGCCCTCCTCCTCCACAGACCACCGAGGACCCTCAGGAAAGCCACGAATCGTAGCCCTCAGCTGCAAGGTGGCAAGGCCCCGTGAGAATGAAAGAGAATTTTCATCTATGAAACTCACAGTGACAAGGATGTATGAGCTACCGGAAAAGTATCTACATGAAGTCCGACTACCAACACTCTAACTTCAGGAGGAATTTAAAAGTAAGAAAATACAGAAAACATCCATTCAAACCTGAAATAAAGCCGTCAGCAGAAGCAAATCAAAAGATCAAGTCCTCTGAGCTATATAGCTCCCTCCCTCGGCTGCACTTCCAGAGTTGACCAGCCTGGCATTACAGAATAGGCACTGGGTTCTCCTTCATGGTGTGCTTTCTTTAGCTATCTGAATTTCCTTTAGCCAGAATTATACATGGATGAGAAAGATGAAAATGGAGTCCACCCCTCTGAGCTTGTGTAGAAGGGCAAGCACGTACTGTCTCATTCCTCAACTGAAGAAATACCAGGTGTCAGTGACCGCTCACACTCTGGGTAGTGAATGCAGTGGAAGGACGGAAGATGTCTTGAGAGCTCTTAAGAGCACCCAGTGTCACCTAACAGAGTACACTAATGGGACTCGTGGTGGGCACATAGGAATCACAAACACTAAATACCAGTTGCCCCCCTTTCATGAAAATATAAATCAAAATACAAACTTCACCTTCATGGCATACTAAGCCCTCCTTTGGCGCAAGACAAAACTTTCGAACAGCGATTCTCCTCCTTGTCAAACATTTGCCCTGTGCCAAGGGTTGACACTGCAGATTCACTTTCCCTGGTCCACAGAAACTTAAACATGAAGTACACTGCAATGAAGATAATTGACATATGACATAAGTCAGGGTCTTTTTACCTCAGAGAAATGACTCTGACAGTGCAGTGACTACACAGGCCATCAGCTGAAGATGAATCTTTGAGTCCACAGATCAAGAAACCAAGGCCCAATCACTGAGTTAACTCTCTGCCCACAGCACTTGTGCTGACTGCGCTACAAAAGGTTTTGATCTTAATTTCCTAAAGGTTCTAAAACGCCCATCTGCCCAGGATCTGAAATGGTAATACAAGGTCAACTACAGAGCACTGTCCCTGGTGGCATTCTTTTCTCACATTTCTAACCCAGCAGATGTGCTTGGAAGCTGGCCTCCTGCTTCAAGAGAGCCTTTCCTGAGCAAATGCTGTCTAAGCCTTTTTCTCAGACCGAAAAAAAGCAGGAAGGCTGAAACCCAAAGTCCCAACCTTTTTAAAGACAAACTTCTCATTTGTAAAAATTCTGTTCGCTCTCTCCCTCTGTGGGTAGAGTTACCCCAAAGTGCCATTTCATAAGAATGCTTCCTCCCTGGACATCTGTTGATTCTGTTATCTAAAAATAATTAACGATAAAGAAGGCACAATAGTTACTGAGTAATCAAGGGAGAATTTCCGAATTGCATCTGAAGAGTTCTGAGCCTTTTCATCTGCTGGGTGTGTCCCAAAACACTTTAACAATACATCGAGAATGACTCACGGCTGTGTTCCAGGGACTCAGGTGTGTGCTATTATATAGATCCCTACACCAAAAGTCTGGCCTGCAATGTGATATTAAAAGTAACTTATCAAGATCGTCTGTATGTTTCTCATAACAATGACTCCAGAGTTGGTGAATGGAATTTTTAAAAATTATTTTCTCCCAAAATAAATATACTGGTGCCAAAAGAGTCCCAGATTTTAAGACCAGGAACAACAACAACCACTACCACCACCACAACAACAACAAATTGTTGAGCTACAGAAGAATAATTGTGTCATACATCAGCATGCTTGACTCTAGTTTTATCCCCAAACTACATTATACAATGTTTATAAATCCCTTTTTATGTACCAGTTCAAAATTATTTTGATTTATAAAGTTAGGCAAAGTTAATATGTCGTTATAAAAAAAATCTTCCTTATTCTGGGAAAGTAAGCCTTCTGAAAGGCTAACTTACACACAGATAAGAGATTAAAATTTTTACCTTGGAGAAATTAGCCAGAAAAGGGAAACCTGAGTCTTCTCAAATTGGGTTCACCCAATACCTGCTGATTGGCTCTTGCCGATCTTCTAGACTCTAGAATAAGGCCTGCCCTATCCATGATTTATTCAAGCAGAAGGAGCAGAAACAAAGTTGCTCTCGGTGGAGCCCAGGCCTCCCTGTGGTTGTAGCTGAAAGGGGACTTTATTCCTGGGGCTGTTATGAAATGACAATCCTTCCAGCTTGACAATCACCCATAAATAATAGAACACAAGGAACACAATCCTTCCACAATGGAGGCCAGCAGGCTTGTGAAACCGTTGTGCTGTGATGTATATTTCATACGAACACCTCAACCTCAAAAGGCCAAGGAGAAGGAGGTACCTCAGTGTGCTACATATCCAGTTTGCCCTAGAGTCTGAGGAAAATATTTCAAAGTATGGCAACTCAAGGAGTAATTGGAAAATAATAATAATAATAATAATAATAATAATAATAACAACAACAACAACAACAGCACAACAATAATGGCCCTACCAAGCAATATAGCAGCCGAAGCATGCAAACGTGCAGTCTGCCAGCATGTTGGTGATGATTCTTGTCTATCTATCCTAAAGGTGCCCAGGCCCTCTCCTTAATAACAGGCATATGGATTTCCCACATGGTGACTTTCTGTAGTTTACCTAAGGTTATTTACTGGCCATAACAACTGAAAGATCAGGTCCCCTGATGTGTAATTAATCCTGGGTGTGTACACACATACAGAGAGAGAGAGAGAGAGAGAGAGACAGAGAGAGAGACAGAGAGAGAGACAGAGAGAGAGACAGAGAGAGACAGAGAGAGACAGAGACAGAGACAGACAGAGAGACAGAGACAGAGAGACACAGAGAGAGATGATCTATGTGAAGCCTATTTTTAAAAAAAGAAAGAAATAAAAAAGAAACAAAAAAACACAAAGAAACAAAGAAAGAAATTTTACCCATTTAAGGCTAATGATTCAATATTCCATACAAAAGGACCAGTATATAAAAATTTGTTTGACTATGAGCACTTAGGAAAACTCAATCACTTGGCATATTACCTAACACCTACTTCATTCAGATGAAGGGAGACATAGGATGTCCTGTTAACTGTAGCAAGCCTTACTGTTGTGTTTACAGTAGTAAGAAGAAAAGTGTCCCGTGATTAACTTCCTGTTTTTCTACACAGAAGTCTACTACCCACTGCCAAGTTTTTTTAATCCTTAATTATTAACACAAGGCATCAAAAATAAAAACAATGCTTAAGCTTTAAAAGTGATTTCTCAGTAGTCAGTAACGATCAATACGCCCTGTTTTAATAATAATTTTCACACAAATTTTAATAGCCATTGCAGAAAAATGCTTTTCTACAAAGAACAAAATAACTTATATAGATTCCACTTAAAAACAAGAATTTGTTTTAAGAATTAACTTACATCCTGCCAAAAAATATACCACAAAAAAATCTGCTTGGAAGAATTAATGAAAAATTTGGTGGAGTGAAAATAGACCTTTTTACTCATAATCTTGTAGAAAAAAATCAGATCATCTGATCAAATAAAATTCGATTTAAGTGTATTTTGAAAATCAGCAGATTATTTGAAATTCAATCCCTTAGATTTTAGAAAATGGAATAGTGGAAACTATTATCTTAATTAGTCACAGTAATAAAATAAATACCTTATCACTTCATGATTTCCTATTTTCCTTATAGCCCGAGCGCAGGTAAAATTCCAGAAGAACACTTTATGGTTTTTGTAACATCTGAAACCACAATGTCACAGACTCTGCTCTGTGTTTCTGGCATGTTCCCATTACAGATATGGTTCCTCAGGGGAGGGAGAGAAGCCAGTTTTGTTGAGTGCCTCTGCGTGAAAAAGACACTAAGTAGGCTGTTATGATCTCCCTTGGTCTTTATAAGGAGGCCTATCTGCTTCAGAGCTTAGCCTGAGCCACTTAAAGAAGTACTGAATCTTTCTAGGAATGGAAGCCACCGGTAGTCATGGAGCCATTAATTAGGTGTCTGGTCCCCTGTTCATACTACATTTCTCCATTCCAAGGCAACAGCAACCATGAAATGCCTCGCTTCAGGACAGTGTCTTTGTGTTGATGGTGAAGCTTAGGTTCTCCGCACGTTCACACCTCATGTGGACTTCCAGGGTTCTGTTTCCACTCCAGGTGTGCTGGCTGATAGATACAAAGTCCCCTCAGAGCTATGCACATTCAGTTCTAAACCAGTTACTTTCTATCACAGTGTATCATCAAACACTGAAATAGTAATAATACATCAATGAATGTCTACCCATTTCCCAGTTTCCCAACCATGAACCACCTATCCCATCCCCCTCCCCCTTCTTCTATGATGGTGTTCCCCCACCCAACCACCCACCCCTTCCCGCCTCCCTGCCCTGACATTACCCTACACTGGGTGGGGGAGGGGGGTCTTACTTCCTCAATTACTTTGACATAGTTGTGTCCAGGCTGGACTGAATGTACTGTGTACCTCATGTTGGCATGGAAGTCCGAGTGGTCCTCCTGCCTCAGCCTTTTGAGAATTGAAGTTATAGGTATGAGACACCACACCTTGCCAAGATGTAACTTCCTTTTGATTTGAAGTAAACAAATAACAAAGAAATACACATTTATGAAGTGGATCTTTACAGGGAGCTCAATTTCACTGTAATTGGAACTATATAATTTGGTACTTGAATCACATGGTGTAGGACATAACAGGAAGCTAGAGCTTCTCAAACTTGGCTTTGTGATTAAACAGTTAATAAAAAGCAGTTTATCAGGGAGGAGAGATTTTCCTAAGAATAAAACAGCAAATTATGAACAATGATTAAAATATTTAGTGATCTATTTTACATGGTCGTTGGACTAACCTTCATTAATTATTTTCCTTGTTATATTAGTATAATGGCCATTCACCTTTTATTGTACAGAGTTGAACGTGATGTAGTGAATCTAAACACCATCCTTCAATGAAAATGGCATTAGAAAAATTAACATGCACTCCACTGTGTTCACAGCAGCCTTATTTATAGTAGCCAGACGTTGGAAACAACCCAAATGTCCCTCAACTGAAGAATGAATATAGAAAACGTGGTACGTTTACACAATGGAATACTACTCAGCTATTAAAAATGAGGACATCATGAACTTTGCAAGCAAAAGGATGGACCTATAAAATATCACCCTGAGTTCGGTAAGCCAGACCCAGAAGGACGTGCATGGTGTGTGCTCACTGAGAAGTGGACATTAGCCAAAGAGTTCAGAGTACCCAGGATACATCTCACAGACCACATGAAGCTTAACAAGAAGGAAGGCCCAAGTGTGGATGCTTCAATCCCACTTAGTAGGGGGAACAAAATATTCAGAGAAACAGAGGGAAGGAAGGACCTGGGTGGGAGAGGGGAGGGTGAGGTAAAAGGGAGAGGTAGGATCGGGAGTGGGAGGGAACAGGAGAGAAGCCCAGAGGGCTTCCAGAATGAGTAAAATAGGCAGCAGTGTGGGTTGGGGAATGGGGGTTGAGGGGAAACTCCCAGACACCAGTTGGTAGGGGGCTCCCAGGACCCAATGGGATGACATTAGACAAAATGCCCAGTAGTGGGAGATGTATCCTGAAGACAGCATCTCCAGCAGACAGGCATGGCCCCCAGTGGAAGGATGGCGCCATCCACCCATCTCAATTTTTGACCCAGAATTGTTTCTGTCTAAAAGAAATGCAGGGACAAAAAAGTAGAGCGGACATGGAAGGAAAAGCCATTCAGAGACTGCCCCAAATTAGGATCCATCCCATGCACAGGAACCAAACCCCAACACTATTGCTGATGCCAAGATATACCTGCAGACAAGAGCCTGGCATGGCTCTCCTCTGAGAGGCTCTGCCAGAGCCTGACAAATTCAGATGCAGATGCTCAACAGCCAACCATTGGACTGAGCCCAAGGACACCTATAGAAGAGTTAGGGAAAGGACTGAAGTAGCTGAAGGGGATTGCAACCCCACAGGAAGAACTACAATATCAACAATCATAGCTCACATGTACTAAGCCACCAAACAAAGAGTATACATGGGCTGTCCATGGCCCCTGCTACATATCTTGTCTGACCTCAGTGGGAGGGAATGTGCTTGGGTGGTCCTGTGGCAGCTTGATGCCCCAGAGAAGAGGGATGCTACAGGAGTTCGGTGAGAGTGGGACCACCCTCTTAGAGGTGAAGGGGCAGGGGGTAGATCGGGATGCTCATGGATAGGGGACCGGGGAGGGGGACAACATTTGAAATGTAAATAAATAAAATAGTGGATGAAAAATTAAGCTCATCATATGTTCAAAAAAGATTGAATGCGACTAAATTACTAATTTTAAAAAAGAAACTGCATGGTGAGACAAGTGGTCATCACAGGATGGGATGGACAAGAATCATGGCGGGACATGAGAGAGCCTAAACACTTCCAGCCCAGCCCTGTGGATGCCCCAGAGATGCCAGAAACTGGATACAGGAGATGCAGCATCTCTGACAGGGGAACCATATGACCCTAAGAGATCCAAGGAATAGACAAGCATCATCCAAAATGGACCCCAAAAACATAAGGCTGTTTGTATTCCTGAGAAGAATTTGATGACAAAGTGTAGAAGGTACATCTGGTTCTTCCTCCCAGCCACATGCTCCCAGAAGTAAGACAAATACCTTGGCCATATAGCTAGCTTTTCTCTTACTAGATCATAACTTAAATTATCCCATTTATTCTAATCTACATTCTGCCACACGGCTCATGCCACATGCCACATGCCACATGACACATGACACATGACACATTATCCTGTGCTCAGGTATCATGCATCCATCTCCTTATATCGTCCCATGCCTGGCTCTACCCCAGAATTCTGTCTCCTCCATGTTCCACCTTCTGTTTCCTGCTCTGTGCTGGTGGCCCTCTCAGTCTTAGGGGAGGGACTGAACAGCTTCCTCTCAGAAGCCACTGAGTAAAACTCTCTAGAAGAACAATTTATTATGAGCAAAATGCAAATCTGTTAGGGGCAAGGTCAGAAGTCCTCCGTGTGACTCAGGTGCTTTAAGACATTAGCAAACATCTTGTGAGTGTAATAACGAGAAAAGAGGGTCAGGTTACTAGATGTCAAAGGAGTGAGTGAGAACGAGGACAGAGCCTGGACCCAAGCACTATCTTCTATGAACACTGCATCTGGGTGGGACACTCAGGTGAGAGCTGGCAGGGTGCCACAGAAACACTAGCTAGAGGCTGTGACTAACTGGGAGAGAAAGCAGAATGTATATTTAGATATATTTAATGCCCAAGGATGCATACTCAATTCTACAGGCAAAACATCGACACAATCCAGAAAGTAAAGGTAACCAGACATTGGCCAGTGTCTGTGATCTTCAACACTAATTTTGGCAAAGACGACATTTCAGCACATGTTGATTTTCAAGAATAAGATCTTGAAGGAGATTTCTTATTTATCACGTTTTAATTAAGTACATATTACCAGGAGAGTTACCAAACGATTTAATTTTCACAACAACCCATGCCGTTGGCTGTCCTACAGTGTAAACTACAGTGGTGTTGCAACACCTCTCACCATGTATTATTGGAAATGACTTGATGACACACATCTAACTCAATATAGGTTGAGAGAGCAGAAGAGCACAGGAGAGAGTGCTTAGTTAGTGCTGTGTTTGCCTGGAAAGCAGGAAGACGTGAGTTTAGTCCCCAGAAACCAAACAAGGAAGAGGAGTCTGATAGCACATGCCGGTAGTCACAGCCCAGGGAGAAGGGCATGACAGAGACAGGTGGACCTAGGGGGCTGTTGGCCTTGTCTGCTTCCTGGTTTCAGGCTAATATGAGTCCCTCTCTCTCAGAGAGAGAGAGAGAGAGAGAGAGAGAGAGAGAGAAGCTTGAAGCATGACACCTTAGGTTACCCTCTGACTTCCACAGGCAGCTACATCCTGTGGAGAGTAAAAGTAGTGTCTACCAGATTCCTAGTCACACCCATGCCTTGAACCCACTCCTTCAGCAACACTCACTATTCCCTTCTTCCATAAAGTGCTGCACACGCATGGCACAATGGACTCTATTTGTACTTCCCCAAAGCATGGCCAGAAACCGCTAGTTCTTGACTCTTGGTCTCAAGCTCCATTTAGGAAGGAAAAACCTGAGTCCGTTAAATAGATACTGCCTGACACTAGCCTTAAAGCATCAAGACACAGTGCTAAGAACTCAATATTCAAGGCCCATGAATTCCTTCACGCGCCTTGCTGTGTTCCCTTGCTCTCTGCCATGACAATCCTGGAAGTGCTCTCTTCAGTTTGCCTAAGAGATTCACCACATCTGTGGCCCTAACAGGTTTTGTCTTTTGGAAGCTTTAATTCTTCTATGACAGAAACTCCAAAGCTTCAAAGAAAAATAAAACAAGGAAAAAAAAACTTAGTTAGTGAGTTCCCTGGGCACGCCTTTAACTCCAGTACTCAGGGGGGATAAACAGAAAGGAAAGAGTTCGGTTGACACCTTAGGTACATAAGAACCATGTCTGAATAAACACACAAACAAATAAATAACAACAATGATAAATAATCAATTTAAAAAATGGATAAATAAGTAAATATCAACAATTAATAAATATCAATTAAACAAATATATAAATAAATAACAATACATAATCAATTAAAATGGATAAATAAACAAATAAATAACAATGGATAAATAATTAAACAAATAGATAAATAAATAACAGCAATGAATAAATAATCAATTAAGCAAATGGATAAATAGGTAGGTAGGTAGGTAGGTAGGCAGGCAGGCAGGCAGGCAGGCAGGCAGGCAGGCAGGCAGGTAACACATGTAAATTTGCTCTTCTTTACAATTGTGCCAATTCTTACACATCTTTGTAGTTGTGCGTTGGCACTCAAGGTGGACTGATTCCCAGATCTTGAAGACACCAAGCCCTGAAGGTGTTCAATATATATATAAAATACGGGCTGGTATTTCTTTGTAACCTGTGAGTATCCTTCCATATACTCTGAGTCATCTGTAGATTACTTGAAAGGAATATGATTCAAACACTGAATCATTAAAGCGCCTTGTTTGAAGAACAATTATAAAGTGAAAAAAAAAAAAGATACACCTATGGCATTCTCATTGCATTTTTGTGTCCCAAAATTCACATTGAAACCTAAGGGTCAAAATGATACTAAAAAGAAGTGTGCCGATCAGGTCATGAGGGCAGAACAGTCATGACCAGGCCCACTGAGCTGTCAGATCTCTCCAGCAGTCAGTTACAGCGAAGGGGCCCTTCCCCACAACTCAACCACACTGGCACCATGATCATGGACTCCTGCCTTCAGGTCGGCAAGCAAACAACTTCTGTTGTGTCCAGACCACAGTCTAAGATGCTTGATTAGAGCAGACTAAGGCACACTGTAACTGGTTTTGCAGAACAAGAAACTATGACTAAAGGAGGTTAAATAATTTCCTGAGAACGCTCTGTAAGTAGGAGTCAAAGTCAGGGCCATGCCCTTTCTCCTCTGGGTATTTTGCCAGGTCTCTTTATTCACTGACATTTCCATGGGACAATCTGTGGCACTCCTTAGATGTGGGCTTGGGGGAGCGAATCACACCACCAAGACTGTGCTTGATGGCCTTTGTGTACAGGAAGGGAACTATATCTCTAAGAATAACAATATTTTAAATTAAGACAAAAGTTTATCTTACACACAGAGTAGGTTAAAGTAAGTTACAAGCCCTTGCCATGGCAAGACCACAAAATCATGACTGCATTCCTTCTATTGATCACCGTATATTGTCTTATTCATGTGGTACAAATGATTGCCAGAGCCTCAGCCATCACATCTATGTTCCAGGAGGACAGATTAAAGAAATCAGGAAAAGAAGTACAGTGCCTCTTCCTTTTATGGCTCTGTCCCATATGTAGCAGTCGACACTCTCGTCTCCTTACACTAGATAGAATTTACCTCCAGGACTCAGCTGACTACACAGCAGAGTTGGAAATGTGTGGTGCCTTTTGGCTGGGGGGGACAAGGTAAGATCAAATTGAGTTTTAGTATTATTATTCCAAAACAAAAAAAATGGCTAAAGGTAATGCCATGAATCTGCATAGGAATTTGTATATATTTCTTAATTCATTCATAATATTTTCAATCTTTCAAACAAATTTGAGGTAAATGGGATGGATAGATTTGGGATAATTTATTAGGAAGAATGTATTACTACATTTTTGTCATCACAGGAAAAATCCAAAACATTGATGTGGTTTTACATTTGGGAGAGTTGTTTGTTTAACAAAATTAGCAACCTTACTTCAGAGTCAGACTGTAGGGGACTCCATTCGATGATTACTAAGTCAAGTTTCTACCAATGACCATGTCCCTGAGTTTAAGGGGTATTTTTAAGTTAAGCTTTGGGAAGATCAAGAGTAAATGTCAAAATAGAGAACAGAAGAAAAAAACTGTCAAGAAATTAGGCATGAAAACTACTTCAGCTACCGAAGCCATCTGGGCCCTTGTACATATGGATTTCCCTAGATGCTCTCGAGCACCCTCCAGCTAAGTCATCATAAGACGACAGTAACAGACTGCTTTATCTATAGCTTGATCATAGGCAGACATCCTCGATCAGATCTTGCTGCAGCCTACAGGTCTGGCTTCCTCCCTGGCAGTCAGTTTTCATCGATAATGCAGAAGAAAAAAAAGTAAGATCAACAAAGTAGTGACCCAAACATGTAGGGTTTCTCAAATGTTTTGGAAGAAACTTAGGGGTAGGGGATCCATACAACCCAGGAAATGCTGTAAAAACTCTCTATTTTTCCCTAATGTTTATCCCCCACCCCGTGATGTTCACCTCATCTTCCGTCTCCATCGCCTCTTTTTCAAACGTATTCCCAACTTCCCAAAACCTTCTCAACTGTCCATCTCAATGCACTCGGTTTGACAAAGCCAAGTTGTAACCTGAAAACAACACAAGGGTTTTTCCTTGTTCTCTGCACTGCGATTCCTGCATGCAGCCAGCACAGGTGAGTTGGAGATTGGCTCTAATGCTTCAATCCAATCAGGAATCCGCATGTCCAAACGCTGAAGGTCCTTGCCCCAGTTGGTTTTTGATCGATCAATAAAGATGCCAGCAGCCAATGGCTGGGCAAAGGACAACAGAGTGGGACCCTTAGAGTTGTGCAGGATGGGACTCAGGGAAGGGGATGGGATGGATGCAGGAGTGACAGGAGGTTAAGCCAGCCAGCCAGGTGACATTTCGGGTAGGTGGCCACTGCCCACTGCCCAAGTTGGGGCTGGGGTAGCAGGGGAAAGTTTAGGAGCGCCCAGACTTTGAGATAGCCAAGGCATTTTAAAAATTAACTGGTGTGTGTGTGTGTGTGTGTGTGTGTGTGTGTGTGTGTGTGTGTGTGTGTTTCATTTGAGAATCCAAAGAGTTTCTGGGTGGGTGGGTGGAAGCACACAACAGCCATGAACACAAAGTGGTATAGCTTAAACTCACCAATACACAGGTAGACATATGTATGCGCGCGCACACACACACACACACACACACACACACACACACACACACACCACAGCCCTAAAATCCGTAAATAATGCATTTTCCTGCACTTAAATCCATAATCAAAATATATAACTTTTCCATCCACTTTGTATATTTCTAAAAATTTACCAGGTCAGTGGATTGTCTTACCTCTACATAACCTTGAATGCTAAACATCCTCACAGTGTTTAAATTCTCTCCATCTAGTTGCATTTAGTATTGTTTCGTCTATTCTACTATACTTTAAGATTTACATAGATTTCTAAAGATCAGGATTAAAATACAAGGTTTGAAATTAAACGTAGACATGACATCATCGAAAAATCCTCTCTGTATCATTTGGAGTGTCAACAAGTAGCATCTGGATAGTGACGGCTACAGTCTAGATGAGGTTTAACTGCCTCCTGACCTGTGTTCATATGAGAAGAGACTTCTTAAACCAGGGTGCTAACCCTGGAAGGTGTAGAACCTTTAAGGGTTGGGGCTTAGTGCGAGCCCCAGGGCATGTTCCCAGGAAGGTGCATCATGAATTTTCAACAGAAGACAAAGGGAACAAAACTACCCAGCTCTCTCTGCCCCACCTGGAGAGGTAATCTTAATCCTCCATGTATCCCTGCCAACATCACTGTTGACCATGAAAACATACGAAAGCAGTGTCAAAATTAGACATTCATGCTCAGGGTCCTCTAACCTTAGGGAACTAGGAACATGAACTAAAAAACATGTTTTCTTCCTCAGCACCTAGGTGGTCATGGTAATGGTGGTGGTGGTAAGTGGTGGTGGTGGTGGTGGTGGTGGTGGTGGTGGTGGTGGTGGTGGTGATGGTAATGGTGATGGTGGTGGTGGTGGTGGTGGTAGTGGTGGTGGTGATAATAATGGTGATGGTGGTGGTGGTGGTGATGATGAGTGGTGGTGGTGGTGGTGATGATGAGTGGTGGTGGTAGTGGTGGTGGTGGTGGTAGTGGTGATGGTAATGGTGATGGTGGTGGTGGGTGGTGGTTGTAACAGAGTGATGAAGGTTTGAGGTGAGAGAACATGCTAAAACATCATTGTTCAAAGGTGTCATGGTAACATCTCATACCTTTATGCTAATTTAGAAAAGGAAAAGTATAAAGATAAAAGGGGCCTTCAATCTATCTTATTTTGGCCTGTCTGCCCTGACACCGTGAAAAGCTACAGATTAGTAGAAATGACCAGTTTAGTTTTGCCTCCCACACAAAAGCATGTGCTAGTATTCCTTAATTCCAACTAAGTTTCTAGAACCCCAAGTCCTATAAGCAACTCCTTTACAAAAGTATCCAAAATATTCACACCACAGGTCAGGTTACTTAACACAAGAAACCAAAACATACATACTACTTTACAACCTAACATCATTGATGTGCACTGCTCCTCACAGGCTGCTGTGTTAGAGGACATGGTCCCTAACCAACGAAGCTTAGCTTGGAAGCTAGGCAACTTCGGTGTTGTAGAGCTTAGGTCATGAAAGAAGGTCATTCTTAGGGATCTCTGAAGGTTATACCCATCACTGACTCAATCTGGTACTCCCTCCTTCCTGGCCCAGCCACAATGTATGGAGTTCTACCATATGTTCCCACTGCTGAAGGCAGCGCCTGCTGCTTTGCCTTCGCCAGCAGCATGTACTAAAATGGAAGTCAAAATAGGCCTCTCCTCATCTAGGACGTTTCCCGGACTCAGCCGCAGTGATAAGCAAAGTACCTAATGGATATCCAAAACATCAATGCTAAATGGGTAGCGGGTTAGATGATGGTAAGAAATTGACGAGTAGTTCCCAATGGTACTCCATCCCTTTAAGCAAACAGCATTTTAAAAGAGGAAAAAAAATTGAGCTTGAAAAAAAAAAAAAAGCTTGAGTTCCGAATCATTTCAGGTTATTTATAGGAAGATTTATAAAAAGTGAGATGGCATCAATTACTGAAGATTGCATAAGCATTAAAGGGTTAAGTTTAAAAAAAAAAAAAAACGAACCTATATTAAATACAAACAGCCTACTGAGGGTCATAAAGTAGACCCCAGAGGTAGCATTCCCGATAAGTCACCCATCTGAAATACAATCATCTGCTTATTTAATTCAACGCAGTCAAGATATTATGTGATTAAGGAAGAACGTATTTTGAAGCAGATTATCACAGCCACCAAATGTCTTGACTGGAATACTCAGACGGACCTCCCTGGCTTGCACACTAAGCTTGAGGCTTTGGCGGGTCTCTGTATTCCAACATGGAAAAACCCTGGCTGGCTGTAACCCCAATAAGGGTAGAGAGCCACACGAGTGGCTGTGCGTGCCTGTTTATCTTCACTCACGTGACAAGGAAGATTTGTATTATTTTTGGTCAAATGACTCATCAGAATGCAATTGACATGATGCCCGACCATCTATGTGACCCAGAACTATGCGTCTTACCCATAATTTATAGACGATACAGATGAAATCCAGCACAGCAGATTGTCCTGTAAATTTGTCCATAGATGATTATTTTTATCTAATATCTAATTTTTTATCAAGTATCTTTAATTCTGGAATAAAAGTAAAGGACAGGACAAGGAACTAGAGACGTTATGTTGTTATTATTGGTAGTAGTGATGGCATTCTTTTTAAAGCCATGGTTCAGAAACCACGTACATTTATCTGAAGAAACAAATACAAGGCCAATTCAGTGGTGGGTGTTACCTAGAGTGCATTGTTGTATCAATAAACAAGCAAAGCAATTCTTGCCCTGAGGCATCAAAATCTTTCCATAGACCAAAACAGCCATCAGCTGAGAATAAGCTCTCACTTCTGTGTAGCAATGCACGGTTAGTGTATAACTTTCATCTTAGGTCCCCAAAGCAGGATTCATTTGCTACCTTCTGGCACAACAGGAGGGATCCACACTAAGCACACTAAGAAGCAGTGAACTGGCCTCTAACCTGAGAGTATCAAAAGGAAAACAGCCCTGTACCAAGGGAGCTTCAACCCCAAGAGGGAGAAGGATTGATTTACACCGAAATGAGATAAACCTGCAGAGAAAGACAAATGACAAAGCAAGTGACTAAAGAAAGGTGTTTCAACAGTAAGGCTGTGAAGAAAGAGGAAAGACGAGCTGGCCAGAAGTTGGCTTGTTGCAACAGAGGATGTCTCAACTACAAGGACCATTTAGAGTCCTACCCCCTGCAGAAGGTTAGTGCTTTCCCTCCTATTAAGACTGAAAACAGTCTTCGTTCATTTGCCCTTCGATACTTCAGACCTTATCAAATGAGCTCGGTTGAACATGCTTGGGCTTTCTGGTTAAATGTTAAGTAAATAGTCGTCACTTTCTTCACAGAGTACATTTTTCTGCGCCAGCAAAAACATGCCTAATCATGCCCACAAAAAATAGATATCAGAGTTGGTGCCAAAATGCATGCAAATCACTTTTGCTATGATCTGAATTATGTCTCCTTGAAACTCGCATGTGGGAATGTTCATCTTCTAGGTGATTCGATGAAGACAGGACTTGTGTGGGATCAACCCCAGACAGACTGCTCACTCTTCCACCATATGAGAAGTCAAAGAGAACAATTCCTTAGCCTACCCAATCTACAGCCATTTTCACTAACCTGCCTCTAAAGGCTTCAAGGGAGAGACTGTCTCTAAGGATGCTCATCCAAAAGGGATGGTGTGGAAAAGATTCCCCAGTTCAAGACAGTGTACAGTAATTCATTTTTATGTAAAACAGATAAAATTTTATAAGCAGTTTAGCCCCCGGAAACATGATTTTAGAATTTAGGTCTACCGTAAATGAATGAACCAATACACACTGTGAGTGAGCGATCGCTCCTAGCCCAGGGACAGTACTTTCTGTTCATAATTTCATCTGAATTTTACTAATCAATTACCAAATAAGGAGTGACTTACCGAGACTGACAACAGATATCTAACCACCTTTCTAGAAAACTGTCTTCTGTTCCTTTATTATGCATGTCAGGGCACATTCTCCAGCTTTTCGATGGAGGGAAACAGGAGTCTCATAACCGCAGTCTATGCATTCGGTAATACAATGTGCAGGGTCTGCTTTAAAATCTTCTTCAAAGAAATAAAAGCAATGTAGAAAAATCATAATTACTCTGCCTTGTAAGTCCAGGGGGCCACCTCAAAATCCTTGAAAGCAGGGTCCAGTTCTGGCTTTGAACTCCGGCTTTATTGCCCCTTGGCCTTGTAGTTATGAACAAACACTAACTTACTTGATTCAAACTTCCGAAGGGATTTGCATCTCACCCACCTCACAGAACTACCTCAGGGATGAAGGAACTGACTCTTGGGAGACCATCTGACACCGAAGCAGTCAAGTCATCATCTAAACTTTAATCCACTGAGTCTAATCCACAGCAATGAGAGCAAAAGAGGGGAAAACGGAAAGAGAAATGGGTGTCTCCTGAAAGTGAGCATTGTCAGCGCTAAGGTTCAAGACTAGACTATTGGAAAGAGCAACAAGGAGCACTCAGGAATCCCAGAGTGCTCTGCCCCGGGATACATGCGTAAAAGAGGCTGTGGTCGCATAACATGAAGGGCTGGGTGGATAAGACGACACAGATACAGCACACTGTGTCTATAAGTGGCACTGGACAAAATCTCTGAGTAGCTGAGGACACCTAGACATAGACCAAATAATCTTCTGGAACTCTCTTCATAGGACAGCAGTTCAGGTAAGAACAGATGGTACCATCATCCTCTGCAGCATAATTACATAATCATTTAAAAATATACATTAGTGTTGATAATTCCATCACTGTGGAACTGTGAACCCCACCATTCACCAAACCTCACAGTGGGAAACACTGTAAAGGACAAAATCTTACCCTGTCCTATAATTCACTGTTTAGTAAAAGAGGAAAGATCAGTAAAAATAACACTCAGGCCCACTACACACCAGTGGTCCTGTAGTCAAAGGGCTGAGGCAGGAGGATTGGGATGGCAAGGCCCCAGTGAGGGCCAATGGCCCTCATCTCCAATGGCCGCCTGCCTAACAGGTCCTGGGTTCAACAATTACAAGCACAGGTCTCCCCTCTCCCTCTCTGTCCCTTAATCCTTCTCTCTCCCTCCTCTCCTCTCTCCCTATGTTGCCCACCCCTTCCATCGATGCTGGCTTTATCTCCCCGTGACATACATAAAGAGTGGGATACGAAGTGGTACTTCTGCTCACTCCAACGGACTCTAACCCAATATGGTAACGGAGTGAGACACAGGCATGCCTCTCTCCAATCAGAAAAACTTCTTGTGTAGTACAAAGACACTACCCTATCAAGCTGGGTGGGAATAAAGCAAAATTGTGATATACGTTTGCCCACAGCATTTACTAGAGGTCTCTGGAGAGGGGTGTCCTTTATGTTCATCTCCCACTTTACTTGACAAGTGCTCAACCACAGAGTCTTGTCCCAAAACCCTGCCCCTTTTCTTGACACGCGGCCTCACAGTATATGTAGCTTTGTCAGTCCTTATGGTTAGACTTGAATTTACAGAGACACATCTGCCTCTAATCTCCTACTTTAAAATTTGCTCTTACACTAGGAATTAAATTCACATTTTTGGAAAAGGCACCCAAATGTCTCTCATATATGTTCTCACCTTGTTCATAAGTAGATCCACTGGAGTGTGTAGTCAGTGGTTCTCTGAAATATTCCTAGGTTGATTCACACTTACCTGATATGCACGATATAGTAAAAGTATTCTCGCATGCAATGATAAAAACTGGATAATTGCTACCCTTACATGAAAAGGTTTATTACAAGAAAGACCTGACTTTAGTACTAAGCAGGTAGTACTGAGCAGGAAAAGTGCAATGTATATTTTGTTTTTGTTTTTGTTTTTTTTCAAGCCATGAAGGTCTCACATTTCAGTAAATCCTAGTTAACAAAACCAGAATTGTCAATAAAACACTCCAGTTGCACTCCTACTTAAGAACTCAAGATATCCAAAAGTTGTGTTCTGTAAGTTAACAAATACTTTTATAAACAATCAAAACATAAGTCATAATGAAGTCTAAGATCACCAAGCACATCCCGCAGGGAGCAAAATGAGGAAAAGAAAGCATGACCCCAGGCAGAACCCAGCAGGGAACACATTTCCCCACATGCAGAATTACTCATCATGAAGCCAGGAAGAGTAAGAGACCCAGTAACAAACTGAGCTATCTGAAGGCACAGACCTGAGGACTGACACAAGGAGTGTGAACATCTTCTCTTAGGCCTGTGACCTTCCACCACTGCAACCATGGGCTTTCCCAACAACACTCAAAACAGCTTCAGCTAAATCAGAAACAGTTATCAGTTGGGGGCTCAAGAACCAAGTTTCTCCAACTGCCTAGTTTGGATGAAGCATTCCGAGCGCAGGACAGTCGCCCTCCCCCTAGTCTTCAACAAAGGTTAGATGTGAAGTCTGAAAGTGCAACCTGGCTGGTACTTAGCAGGTCACAGAATCCTGAAGGTAGTAAATGAAACTTCCTGATCTCAAAACAGTTCACATTTGCATCTAAAAATGCTACAATGAAACCACATGACTCCCTCCTCAGAATGTTTCAGGTGACATCTCCTTGAAGTGGCTTTCACTTTGGCTCTGTGCGGCTTCCTTTCTTTGCTTTAGTGACAGAAATACAGAAATGAATTTAAGACAGCGAAGGCCCCACAGTGAAAGCCAGCTCTGTGAAGTAACTAGCAGTGGATTCATTGTTCAGTTCTCAGCAACAGGAGAAAACTCAAGACCCAAGAAAATTGTCTCCTCTGAGTATCTCATAGAAAGCACGACCTCGATGTTTCAAATCGGTAAGGCCTCACTTACACTCCAATGGTATTCTTTCTTCATGGGCTTTAGATATTTCCAAAATGGAGAAAAATAGCCACACCCCCATCTTACTGCCCCCTCCCACTAAAAATACATATAATTTCAGCAGCAATGGAACTTTATATAAAAACAAGTCCTTGTTAGGGGAGGTGTGGGTGGGAGTGGGGTGAGCTCAGTAAAGAGTCAGCGAGCAGAAAGCCCTAGGATTCATCCCAGAGCTAGATAAACCTGGTGTGCTGACTTGTGCCCCAGTCCCGGCACCACGGAAATAGAGAGGAGGATCAGAAGTTCTAGGTCATTTGCAGACACACAGCCATGTAGATCCCGGAGTGTAGAGATCTTGTGTCAGGGCTGAAGAATTACGTGAGGGTCCTACTTCTGCAGAAGACTCAGCCACCACCATGGGAGGCTCACAACTGTTTGGAAATCTAGTTCTAAGGGATCCAATGCCCTGAGTGGGACTCCGGAGACAACAACATTCATGAACACACAGCTACAAATATGCAAGCATCGCTGTTTCAATGGAGAGCCTGCCTCAAAACAAATTCATCTATAAGCTTCAGGAGTCATCACTAATAAACAGGCACTCAAGGACCCACTCACTACAGAGGTACTTAGGAATGAACCCATCCTCTGGAAAGGCAGATTTCGAATGACCTTAGTGATTTGAAAATAAAAGCTCAGAGAGTACAAAGTCACTTCATGGGTCACTGGATTACTTTGAGCTGGAGACTGTGAAGAGACAAGGGGGCCTACAAAGGAATAACGTCTTCTCCCCCAAGGTAAAGGTTAAATAATATAGTGCATATTACTTGCCAATGAGAAACATTCTCCACCCAGTGTTCCTGGGAAACCCATTTCCCTGACCTCCGCCATCACTATAACATGCAGAATGAAGTCCCTGGACTTGATGTGTGTGGAAGGGGTATGCATACAGGGTCTTGTGATCAGATGAGCATTCGAGTGTGCAGAGCGCACCTGTACACACGCATGTGGAAACCAGAGAACAATGTCCTTTTGTCTTCCTCACTCGTTCTCGACTTCATTCTCCGCTTTGTGTTTTGAGACAAGCTCTCTCACCGAACCTGCAGCTACTCTATTCAGTTACATGGTCTCTGAGGTCCCGTCCAATATGGAGGTTATGTACAGAGTAGTTTGCTACATCTGGCTTTTACCTGGTGGTCAGGATGAGAGCCCAGGTCCTCAAGTTTGTACTGCAGGCGCTTTACTAACTGAGCCATCTCCCTAGATATTGTTTAAAGTATCTTTTCAAAGCTGTGATAAAGAAAAAGATACCAATTAGGTAAACTACCAGAAGGATGACTACCCAAGCACCTCCATTTTTTCTTGTTTCAGTTTTTAAAGTGTCTGTTTCTCCTCTCTCCCTCTCTCTCTGCCTCATTCCCTCTCCCTTCCTCCCTTCTCTCTCTCTCTTTTCAAATAGAACCTACAAGTTGCTTCTTAACCCAACCCCATTTTTTCCAATATTCTACGTGCAGAACCTCCAATAGGAGTCTGAGGA
The DNA here is from genome assembly GCF_021556685.1 of Rattus norvegicus. NCBI lineage: Eukaryota > Metazoa > Chordata > Mammalia > Rodentia > Muridae > Rattus > Rattus norvegicus. Next base: position 227,453,905 of record NC_141535.1, on the reverse strand, counting down.
TGTGTTTCTTGTGGGAACTAATTTGGTAGTCTGGCTTAGGTAACTCTCAGATAAATCTACTCACGAATTATAACAAAAATATTAAATGAATAAGAGAAATGGGTTAGTTTAGCATGGTCAAATTCAACTGGGTTTATTAAATGCTGTGCTTAGAATTATATAGAAGTTACAAAGTCTACAGCAAAGATGGCCTACCTGGCTTATAAATTTACCACGTGAAAATTTCATTGAGACAGGATAAGATGGTAAATCAAAGTTATTACATAATATAATTTGATTTGGACTACATAAATTAAAAGTATGATCGTGAAAAAAAAGGCAGTATCACCATTTCTGTGATATTGATGAATTTATACACATATGAATACCTCCTCCAATTTGATTGAAGGGGTGAAAAGAGGGCGGAATTATATTTTAAGCATCTTAGGAGTCAGTTGGGAGGAGGAGCGTGTAAGAGAAACCCCAAAATTTTGCACTGCAGGAGGGGAAAACACATCTCAAACATCGGTGTTACACTGTGTATGTGCAGGGCAGACAGCCCGCAGCTGGGGCTACAAGGTGCAGAGGTTCATAGAGAAAAGCTAAGGAGTCCCAGGCGCGCATGGAAGTCTAGTTTGGATTTAAGTTTATTTCAACCTCAGCACTGGTGCCTCAAGGTTGTGATGGTGGGTGAAGTATGGGGATGGTGTTTTCAAGACCAGCCTGGGCAACCCAGTGAGACAAAACAGGCTGTGACTGCAGCTCAGTGATAGAAGCCAAGACCCAGAGCCAGATTTTTCTTATAATTAAAGGTCAATTACTATGTTTCAAACAACTTTGATCATATAGAACTCTGACATTCTCAACACATCCCTGAATAAAGATTCTCTCTTCTGCAGCCAGGAACTGAAACTCCAATGAAGTGGTGACAAGATTTCAGTATGAATTAGCAAGTGCTTTACAATAAATAGGTTCAGACTTCAGATATTCATAAGGGTCAAATACGAGTAAAACAAAGATCAATAACTAATGGACAGAGCACTGACTTAGTTCGGCTGATACCCTGCTTGTCTGGCAATCACGAAACCTTGGGTTCGGTCTCCAACATCCCATAACCTGAGCATGGCAGAGGAAGCCCATAATCCCAACACTAGGGAGGTGGAGGGAGGAAGACAAAAGTTCAAACCCATCCTCAGTTACACGTCCAGTTCAAGACTACCTTGAACCACCTGAGCCGGTATAATCTGTTCAAGTTTTGAAAAGAGAAATCACTCTAGACATCATATGAGAAAATTAATGTAGACTGAAATTAATTCAGACTGAAAGCAGAGACTGTTGTTGGAGGGTTGCTGCAACAGGGTAGACGTATTTAAAAGGTCTGAACTACTGAGTGATGTGTTTGATTGGATGGATTAATGATGGCAACATTACCAGGGCAGGAAACACCAAACAGATCCCCCACTTTATTTGCACCACACCCATGCATAGCAACTGTCATAGGGGTTGAGAAATCATTCCAGAGGGAGGGAAAAAAAACAGGTTGTAAATATAGACATGCTAGTCATCAGTCTACAAGCAGTCATCAGCCCTATGACTCGAAAGAAGCAAGACAGCCCGGAGGGTTGAGCAAAGAAATACAAGAATACTGACGTGTAGGACTTGGTCAAGAGGAGCTGCAAACAAAACAGAGGAGTAAATGCACGGAGCAAACAGCCCATCTGTTCAAAGAGAACAGAATCTGGACTATGGGAAGCCTTTAAGACCAATATGAACTGCCTCTCTGTAAGGGCACAGGCACCCAAACTACCAAGAGACTGGTGAGCAAGATACAAGGAAACACATACCCAATGCAAAGCCCTTCTATTAGTAGAAAGCTTGGCTTTCAAAGGAGCTGTCTACTCAGGCAACAGTGTCTACCACATCCCAAAGGCTCTTTCTGAACAGGCACCAGGCTTGGCATTGCTACATGTAATTTTTCTCTCCTTGTCTCAAACTTGCACACTTAGCACTGTCACTTCTTTCGAGAAGAAAAAATGACTTCAACATGGACACGTGGCTTCCTGCCATGGACTTGCAGTGACATATAGAGAATGTGGGGCTGAGTTCCAGATTTATCCAGAAGTGAACTGAGGCCTCTCCCAAGGATGGTAAGGTAGGTGGCCTCTTACTCATCTTACAGGAATCACTTTTTTTTTTTTAGTTTTATTTGCTTGTTTGTCTGTTTGTTTAGAAATGGGTCTCACTGCCTAGCTTTGGCTACCCCGGAACTATCTCTATAGACCAGGCTAGACTCAAACTTACAGGGATCTGCTTGCCTCTGCCTCTCAAACACTGGAATCAAAGGCATCCACTATTACCCCTAACTAAAGAGCTCTTTTTAAATAACTGACCTAGTTGATTTTAAGGTCAGCTCTATCTTCAATAGCCCACAGTTATGGTTTATCATGTATGCATCACAATAGGAATAACTGCAGAATTCCAGTTATGAAACTCCCATCACCCCATTTCCAGTCCCCTAAAAACTCCCATCACCCCATTTCCAATCCCCTAAAAACCATCTTTACTCTACGATACCAAGGCTACAGAGAAGGTTAAGGGGACTCCAATTCAGTTCTCAGCACCAATAGCTCCTTCTCCAGCAAATTCTAAGCCTCTGGCCTCCTTGGGCACACATGCACATGTGTGCGCGCACATAGACACACACACACACACACACACACACACACACACACACACTCCACACTGAGGTCCACATAATTTAAATAAGCTCAGTGTCACTTGAAACAGCCAAGAAAATTAAGATTGGTTCCTTTTCACTAAAAACAGAAGCACAGCCTCTGGAGAGAGCCCATCACTCTCTCCTGTGCTCCCACACTGCAGGGCACCTTTGGCCAGAAGAGTAATTGCTACTACTTTGTCGTGTAAAATTGACTTTTGTTTTCCACACTGGACATTAACCATCACAAACTGCCCAGTTTAAGGTGGCCCAGAACACAGCGTAAAGCTACTTCAGGTGGGCATTAAATGTCCCGTGCCTACAAAAGCAAAAAGGAGCCAAATACATTTTGATAAGTGATCAACAGTCATTTATACATTCAACAGGTTCAGCCTGGTAATCTACCACACGAAATGTATCTTTAGGGGAATGGGGAAAAGGCAGTCTAAAAATCTGAGTGAAATTTATAAAAGGTGAGTCCCCGAGGCATGGGATACTTTCTGGGTATCGGGAACTATCAAAGTGCAGAAAATTTATTTGGTTCACTAAATTATGTTTTAATATCATATCTGAAAGTTTTTATTTCAAAATACCCAGGTTGTCTTAAACTGTAACTGATCACAGAAGTCCATCAGTGACTGGAGACTGACTCAGCAGTTAAGAGCACTCTCGGCTCTTCCAGAGGACCAGGTTCTATTCCCAGCACCTACACGGCAGCTCACAACTGTCTAGAACTCTAGTTCCAGGGGATCTGACACCTTCACATAGACACACATGCGAGTTAAACACCAATGCACATGAAATAATAAATAAATTAATTTTAAAAGAAAGAGGAGGAGGAAGAGGAGGAGAAGGAGGAGAAGGAGGAGGAGGAAGAAAAAAGAAGGAGGAGGAGGAGAAGGAGAAGGAGGAAGAAAAAAGAAGAAGGAGGAGGAGAAGGAGAAGGAGAGAGAGAGGGAGAGGGAGAGGGAGAGGGAGAGGGAGAGGGAGAGGGAGAGGGAGGAGAGGGAGAGGGAGAGGGAGAGGGAGAGGGAGAGGGAGAGGGAGAGGGAGAGGGAGAGGGAGAGGGAGAGGGAGAGGGAGAGGGAGAGGGAGAGGGAGAGGGAGAAGAAGAAGAAGAAGAAGAAGAAGAAGAAGAAGAAGAAGAAGAAGAAGAAGAAGAAGAAGAAGAAGAAGAAGAAGAAGAAGAAGAAGAAGAAGAAGATACAAAGTAGTTAAGTAGTTATTGGGTGATGTTGTAAAGAGAGGAACTTTGAAATTTCCACAGAGGTTCCCACCACATATCCCAAGCTCTATTTTGAGTACACACTGCCTCTCAAATGTATACCCTCCCAGTGTAGGCACAAGCCTTTCCCGGCCTTTCTGATGCATCGGACTTGACAGTCACTTGCCCAGAGCACTCGCATGATGAAATACGGAGTCTAATGAGTTGCAATCATCCAAACACGTCCAGGAAAATGCAAGTATAGTTTCCAGGAACACTACTAGAATGCATCCCAATTTACAACCAGATCAAGCAGGCTGCAGGCCACGTATCTTGCCCGCCGCCATTAATACCCCACAGCTCTGGCTCCATCTTTTCAGGTCAGGACAGGGGCGAGAGCACCCTCTCATGGGGATATTGAATCCACTTGTGAAACACTCACGGATGTGTGTACACCGTTATCGGTAGTAATTAATACTCGGGAGCAGAGTTAATGCGGCAATATTCTCCGATGCCACAGCTGCGAGCCCATGGCCAGCTTCAAACCTCGGCGAAAACGTTTTATCAAATCGCATTTAATCCTTCGAGGTAATGAAATTGAATTGACTTTGAAGCTGTTTATCCACAGCCCTTGAGTTGGGCACAGTGGCTCTGCTCGAGTGGGATGCTAATCTGTCACTGTAGTGTGCTGTGAAATTGACCAAGAGACCCGCTTTTCCGCCGCCCCGCTCAGTACCTCCAAGGTGCTGTCATCGGACCATCTGTGTCACTTACCCCCATTATGAATGGAAGGCTACAGAAAGTCAGTGGTGAGAAACAAATACCTTCTAGGTTCTGGGATGTTCCTGCTTACAGGGATTAAGTATTAAACACCCTAAAGCCGCAGCGGACTGGTAGAAGAGAAAGGGAATTTCAAAGCTTAGAGTATCAGGACAGTGGCCATCCTTAGCCAGCCAAAGGACATGGTACAGTGGACAGAGCCTACTGTAAGACGTTCCTGAGCCTCGGGCAGCTTAAAGGTCAGCATGCAGGCCCAGGAAAGCCACAAACCAAACTGGAGGAACCCAAATGAAAGGGCTGATGGACAATGAAAGCAGGTTGACCATGATCAACGTTTGTTCAAATCTCCACCTGCAAAGACTCCAATAGCCTGACTTGGATTTAAAGTCCTGCTGATAATATCCAGAACGACCTAGAAACCACTCTGCGTGCCTAACGAGCCTGAGGAACAAGGGTGCTGTGTTTACTAGGAGATGTGTTCTCTCGGAGAAAACAGACAAAGCGCACTCTTTGGAACGCAGCAAATTCATTTTCGGAGGGATCAGACTGCAGACGGGAGAAAGTATTTCTTGTAAGAAGAGATGTCCAGGATGGCAGGATGAGTAAGAGGCCCAAGGAAGCAGGAGCAGGGAGATCCCTCTCACTTGATTGGAGCCTGAGATGGCGCTGTTCTCATCCCTCAGGAAGGCCTGACAGGGATTCCAGGTTAGCAGTCGCTTTAGCTAAAATTCAGCTGCATGTTCCAACCACCAGATTCCAATTTGCCTGACACAGACCCAGATCTAAATAAGACTAAGAGATAAAAAATAAAATAAAATAATAAAATAAAAGCTGGGTGAGTTTCTGTAACCAGTGGTAAACTATAGTCCCAAGGTTACTTCTAGCATTAAAAAAAAAAAAATCTCATAACTCAAACTAAATTTTTTAGTGTGCATGTTCACATTTACACACAAAACAAGTCCTGCTTATTCTAAGATTGCAAAATAATCTATTCTTGTGTTAAATGTCCCTGGCCCTTTTTTCCCCTCAATTTGTGACCTAAATCTCTGGTGCTTCCAAACACTGGCTCATCTGAGTGTGATCGCACACACAAAGAGGTAAGTAACCCGAGACTGCAGACTTTGGTTAAAGCACAACCGAGCCTTTTCTCAATCAGAATTCAAAATCGCTCGGGTCCCTTCACAACTAAAAATCCTTTCGGCCTCATGGCGCTCCCGAAACACTCACGAGTTTTACACAGCTATGTGGGCAAAGGTATTGTGGAACAAAGCCAAACGAAAAGGGCTCTAACCAGAAGTGGGTGCAACAGAAGGGTTCCTTTCCTGTTGGTGAACACATAAAGTCATAACTTAATAACAATATTTCACACAGGCTACTGTAGTTCCCTTCCTCTTAAATGCCTTGAAATGAAAGTAGTTCTCTGGAGGAGAGACAGAGTTGACACACTGGGGTATCTGTTTTTAGCACAACAAAAAGAAAGAGGAGCTTGGCTAGCCCCGGTGGACCGGCTTGAAGGAGGCACACAAGGCAGAGTGATGGCTAGAGTTCCAAGAGAAAGGGATTCAGGGCAGATGCCTCACTTCTTAGGCCTCCCCGGAGGTGTGAATTCAAGGGCTCAGTTCTTCTGACACTAAGGAGGCACAGTCTGGGAGGATTGTGTGCATCCTCTATTATTCAGAAACTGGTCCCAAAAGTCTACTACCACTGTATTTGTATTGTATTAGCCATGTCCTATACAAATGTGTGAGGTCTTACATATGTCTGGATCCGTACACTTGCAGTTACAAATCTGCATTTGTACACGGATGCCTGATCAAGGCCTCACAACTGGTAGTCAACTTACTCTCATCGCTAATTGAAAAGGAATCCCCACCTCCCCTCCAACCACTGAGGAAAATTCATCTGCACACTTTCCCCAAGCCCCAGTGCTAGGCATGCAATCCAGTGCCTTGTGCACACTAGGGAAGCGCTCCTGCACTGAACAAAGCACACAGCCTTCTGTGCATCTTGTAACGGAAAGAGATCCACTTAAAAACAACACCCATGGTCCAGTCAGGGATATGTCTGCATGTTGACCACTGGGCAAGTAACCACAGATGCTCAGGTAACACGAACACTGCATAATCACCAGTAAAATGCACTCCCGAGGTGGCTCAATGATCAAGAAATCATCAGATGTCCGTAACCTGACCTCGACTTAAGTTGCACAAAACTTCAAAATAGAACTCCATAACTTCAGAACTTGAAATGCATTTCAGTTTTTCTATTAATTCATACACATAACAATTACAGGTCACAGTCCTATTGTGTAGCACGCTCCCTGCTTGAGCTGAATCTATAAAAACAAATGGAACAGAATCTTCCTCTCTCTAGGTCAGGGGTCCTCAGCCTTCAGGATGCTGCAACCCCTTTAATCCAGTTCTTCACGCTGTGGTGACTCCCAACCATGAAGTCATTTTCGCTGCTACTCCATAACTGTAATTTCGTTATTGTTGTGAATAGTAATGTGAGTATCTGTGTTTTTCCAATGGTTTCAGACAATCCCTTGTGAAAGGGTCATTGACACCCTCAAAGGGGATCACACAGCACACTGGTTGAGAACCACTGATGTAGGGCTTTTCACTTCCTAAGGAGGAGAGGCAGACAAGAAAACAAACCATTGACACAACCTGCCGCCAGCCAGTAAGGGGTTCCCTAGACTTCAGCTGAAGGTGTGAGGAGGGGTGCAAGAGAACAGGAGGCGAACGAAGACCCAAGGGCAGGAACTGAGTGACCAGAAGAGCTATTCCTATCCCAAGAATGAAGCCCACCCAGGAGAGGTTAACATTAGCTATGTGTGTAACAAGCTAACAAGCCTAGACTTCATCCTTAAAGGAAAGAAAAGTTTCAATTTCTCTGTTAAAAGCAAAGAGCAGCCCAATGCTGACTCGAGTTCTGTCATTTTAAAAGACTGCATATTATACTTTTAATTTAATCTGATAAGATGTCATTGCTTACAAGATACTTAAAAACAAATGTCAACAGATGGCTCCGAGCCCACTCAGCAGAAACAAGGACTCAGCAGAGTGGGTGCCATGGTTTTTAACTTCTCGTGGCCCGCACATCGTTCAGCTGGATGCTGTCCATGGCATTTCAGGGCCAGAAGATGACAAGAGGCAACAACAGCGAGAATGGTACTTCTAAATTAACACACACACACACACACACACACACACACACACACACACACACACACGCAGGCACGCACGCACCAGATAATAATAAATCAAGATGCACACAAATGAGGGTTTGAGTTTTGCATTTTAGTTTTGACTTCTTTCAAAATATATCAGGTCATAATCTTAGGAAATCAAAGGCTGGGCAATAATTAACATAAAAACCATCTAATAATCCCACGATCCGATGAATAATGTATTTTCCCAAACATGTCAATAACTGATGGCTTTAACTGATTGCTAAAATCAGTATTTTATTACAAAATAAAGTGTTTAAGTTCAAACACATAATCTCAGATTTAAAAAAAAAATTAACTTTGAAATTCCTCAGACATGGGCAATTAAAATGACCCAACAAGAAAGCCGCCCTCGGCACAGCTACGACATCACCTTCTTTCTGGCTTCTCATCCTCCAGTTCCTGAGTGGGCTGAAGAAGGAATTTTCCAGTCACCAAATACAACCATTCACAAGGAATCGGAACTTGAAAGGGAGAGAAGATTCAAAACAAACAGAATCTGTCTCTGTTTATAGCTTCAGACAACACATGAAAACCCCACAGTGGTCAAACCATTCAAGGAGTATTTACTGAGTACATAATAGGGGTCGCATTGACCAAACTTTCAAAACAAAACTCTGAATAGGAATATTTGTTATGTACGCCTAAGTGCACGCAGCAACCTAAGATATAGGTTAGGATCTGATGGGCGGCAGCTTCCAGAACATTCTGTTATTCTATAGAAATAAATGCACCTTTTGAATCAGAACCAGTAATTCCTCCTAAGGAGGAAAAGCTGAGAAAACACAGTTGCTATGGAAAGAGAATCTCTGTGTGTCTTACGACTAGGTGGCTCCCAACAATTATTTTCCTTAATTTACACCAAAACACACACACACACACACACACACCCGCCTCTTTCTCTCCAAAGGCCAACAATAATTCTTCCAGTTTCATCATGTTGGCCGGTGTCTGAAATTGATGACCATAGAGAGGTGGTGTGTCACTATCAGGAGATAGCATCTAGAAATTTCTGATAGCTGCTTAAGGGTCGTGCTCTTCTGCAGACAAATTCAGCACTTCCAGTTGCAAGACACCAAAGTTCACAGAAAGCCAGAATGAAAGTCTGAAGAAAGGCAAGCTGCAGTATATTTTACTATGAGAGTACAGCATGGATTTAGAAAAAAAACACCAAGTTCTGTCCTGTTGTGTCCTACGCACTGACTACCGGCCCCTTGCGTTCCCGGGTAGTTCATTGTCACATCGCAATACAATTGGGTATGAAGGTCTCAAAAATATCGACTTTAACTTAAAAAAAAATGGAGCTTTTTTTTTTTACCATTTATTCACTTGCTTAGACAGGACTGATTTCTGCCACGTTAGCACACACTGAAAATGGATTCCAGACCCTAGAAGCATGAATGGGTCCCCAAGCTGGTGGTGCATCAGATTTTCAAACTTTCAGAGTCTGTAAACAGGGAAGGAAATATGTTCTACTCTATGAACGCATGCTATATGAACACGAAACAACTGATAATTTCATATATAAGGTATAAGTGCTGCAGAGTGAAATAAAACAAATGCTGGAGCAGTCAAAACACAAGATCTAAAGGCTGAGCTTACAAGCCTAAGTGCATGTCCCTCTCCTTGCACAGCCACAGCCTTTAAAAATAAAAAGTGATAGCTTTGGTGATACTTTCCCTGAAATTCCTCGAGAAATTAACGTGGAGAACGGCAGCATTGGCCAGTGGCACTATTAGGGACTCAGACAGAGGCTTGCCACAGGAACTTCCAGATGAAAGTGCTTTTCAGCCCAGTAGACTGTTGCATCTCTGGTTACACAACTTAAAGGAAAGACATGATCACCAGGATTTCTTCAGTAAGCCTCCTGGCAAGATCAAGTAAGATGATAACATGTTCCAAAACGTATCAGCAGAAGGGTCCATTTTCTGCTAATACAGAAACAGAACAAATACGTCTTTACACAGCCAGTGATATGGGGAAGCAAACTGGCAAGGACAGGTGCCAAGACCCTAAATCGAACAGAAAGTGTCCACTTGTAAGCAAGAAGAGCCCCCTTACTCACAGAACCCATTCCCTTACCCTCATTCTCGTCCCCCTCCCTGAACCCTTTCACCTGTTCTGCCTCCATTTCTTTAGTTACAAAGAATCGTGACATCAAGCTACTGTAGGATGGCTTTGACTATTACCCGCTCTGACCATTCCAGAGTGACCCGCAAACACATAGCATGTCGTTTGTACTTCTCCATCCACAGTGGGAGAACTGCCCCTGCCAAGGAAACGCCAGTGTTCTTTTTCTACCCCACACCATAGCAGAAGGTTGCCTGGTAAGTTTAAGCACATAACCTACAATTACAGAAGAATTCGAGATCTGAGCACGACCCTCTTGACTATCAAGTGATTGCTGCCCCATTAAGTTGCTGAAAATTGAACTCAATTATCTTTTCATGATCATAAAAATTTGCTGCTGAGTCATTCGTTGCCTACCTTCATAATTCCTCAAGTTCCAGCCTTTTCTGACAAAGCCTTCAGGACGTCCATCTAGACTCACTAAAGGCTGTAACTAAACAATGCCGTTTCCCAAGGCCAACACTCCAAAGGGATTCTTTATTTGACCAAATCATTAGTTTCAACTTTACACAGTGGCACAGAAAAATCAGGGAAAACCTCCGATGACAGCTGTCAAACCCGACTGCGGAGCAGAAGTCACACTTTCAGGTCCTATAATTATCATTTTAAGCAGGTCAGGAAGAATAAACTGATTCAAAAATGACACATTTGTACCTAACACCGATATCAGCATAAATCACATTAACTACATTCTAAGGCAGATAGATTGTTGCCTTTTATGGGCCATCTAATAGTGTCTATTTAAAGCAAAGGTTCATTTCTGTGCTATAAAACAACAACATTGTATTTACTTCTCCTAGAAGTTAATAACATTTAGAGCCATTGGAATTTCCCTAAATCTCCCTTTCTTACAAACCTTTGAAAACGTTGCATCTGTGTTACCTTTACTCTTTAAGAAATCCTGAAAGTAAATGTTACAGAATACATCAACCCAATTGATAGTTAGCATCACCGATGTGTATGCTATTCGCTCAACTATATTCATGTCAGGACTCTGTCATCTGTGGTAGCAGCTATCCTAGCAAATGCCTTTCTTAACAGTTAGTGCCAATGTAAACTCTACCCACCAAATACTGATGTTTAACGATAATGGACTTAAATCAATTATACTATATTCCAAAGGAAGGCCGGACAAATGAAATCAATCGACTGGTAGCAAATTAATCGAGTCATTAAAATGCACGTAAAATAAATTTGAAAAGAGCTCTACTTCATAGCCCCACCACTTTGTTTCCTTTTGCAAATACAACAGTCATTAGTGATTTGCCAAATTCTTGTTTTCTTTCTGAAACACCAGTGCCCCTCAGCTATAAACACTGATGGCTTACATCATCAGTTACTTAGTAACAGTCTGTCCACTCCTGCATTCTTGCTTCTGTGATCTTAGACATCTTCCCAGAATCTCTCTACCTGTACCTGATTACATGAAGAGCTCAAAGGTGACAGGGTGTGCAACAGCAGCTATCGTCCCCAAACCGAACGCAAACATCTACAGAGGAGAACCGAGCACAGTCTACGGGACTCTTCCCAGGAATCTACCCTCTGACAGCCTGCCAGACTCTGAAAAGTCAATTATTATAATCAGTTTGGGATAAGGTAAAAGGCCCATTATAAAATATTTGAAGATGAGAAAAGAATTATCCAGAGCCAGAGCACTGCCACAAACACAACATCAGTCTAATCTCCTCCAAATACTTCTATCAAAGGGCAAACTTTACAGCCAATGGAACCTTACAGAGAGGACAGAGAAAAACAACCAAAAACAAAAGTGTCAATAGATTTCTTGAGCATACTACAAAGGAAAGAAGGCAATAGGATATGTTGGGGGTGCGGAAGAGAGCTAGTCACCCTATTAACTTCAGTCTTGTACTGATTCCAGTATTCTCCGTGTAGCTTTCAAACATGATGTGAGTCAGACATGGTGCAGCACTCCTGAAATCACCTCTGAAGACTGAGGCAGGAGGATCTTGAGTTTGGAGTAAGCCCTCAACATATATACAGTCTTTCTCAAAACAAACAAATAAAGTTTGCATGCTCCAATGTATAAACAAACAAGCAAATGGATCAAATTATCCTGGTTCCCAACAAACAGAATGCCAAAACAGTTTCTCTGAATTCTAACAACTTTTACATTTGTTTTTAAATTTAAGAACAGTCAAATAAACCAACAGATGATTCGTTAGTTGAGGTCATTGTTCTGTGGAAATAATCTAACTGAAGGATTTCTTCTTGAAGTTTAAAGACTCTGTACATGATGTAGCTGACTCAACAAGCGTCTACACTGCCATGGTGTTGAAGCTAAAACTCGACCTACCTTTCTAAGGTTGCCTTCTGGAAACACAAATCAAGAGAGCTGCAGAAAGCTGCTGTCCTATTACTATAAACAAAACCACAAGCACAGAGTCACTTGTAAATAGCAATTTGTCATCCGGCAAAAGCCAGATCATAGCAACAAAGATAACTGTAGGAAAAGGCCCTGCATGCCAAAGGACTGGTCTGACTATTCCTATAGGTATCAAGTACAGCTACTGATACATTTTATAAGAGGAGACAGGACCTCAAGAGCTCCTCAAAGATAAGCCGCTTCCTGTGTTAAGGAATGACTTCGAGAAAGACAATTGACATGAAGGTTTCAGAAGCTATGAACTAAAATAATGTTTTGTGTACTGCATACTACTATGTCCACTTTAAAATGAAAAATAATTCTGTGATTTTTTCCCACTCAGCATACGTCTTCCTTTCCACTTGTTAAATGTGGATATAATATTCAAGGGGATCAAAATAGATTATCGTCTCAAAATTCTAATCCTGAAAGTCTTATGCATGACAAAATGTTGTCTGGAAGCCTGTGTCAGGACTTTTAAACCAATGACAGAAAATGAGCAAGAAAGCATGAGAGAAACAAAGCAATGGCAGGGTGCCCATCTGAAAGTCGGGAGTCATCAATATTTTTTTTCTATAAACAAAATCTTCCAGTAGAATCCCTATCAAAACAAGTGGAAGATTACAGTAATGTTTCCTATTTTGAATCTGCAGCCCACAGGTATATATCACTTCTGAAAAAAATACATAAATCAAAATTTTGGAGTTATGGATGTGCCTACATACTAGTGGAGGAAGTCATTTATAAAACCCGACACTGAAGCATGAGGCAAAAGAGCTATGGAATGGTTGGACGCTGGCTCTGCCTCTTAACTGGTAAACATATCAAGCAATTAGCTTTACACAGTTTACTTGCTGACAATGACAATGAAAATCTACATTTTAGAGATACACACTTTAGAAATCCCCGTTTGACATCTAAAAGAGAAAATGTGACAGGACTTTTTTTTACTACCAGCACATAGTGTCGTCTGAATTGTAAACTATTACTTTGTTTAGAAAACAAAGTATCTTTGCCTTGGAACTATGCCTAAATATCACACACTAAGGAGATCCTGATCACCGCACAAGACCGTTGTGCACTTCAGGATCTGGCACCAATTTTTTTTTTTTACAGAGCTATCCCTATTCCCTCTCTATTTTGACGGCTCCATGAATCCTACTTTGAAGTAGGAATGATTCCAATATAACCAAAAGGAGTGAAGATATTTTATTCTCTCACAAAAGAGAACATAACACACACCCACACAAAGCACAACACAACACAACACAACACAACTCAAAACTTTAAATGTGGAGCAAATGTAAAAGTATCCCCTGGCGCAAGTATCCTTTCTTAAAGCTCCTGAGAATATGTATCATGGTCTTAGGGCGGGCGCCGGGTTACTTTCACGTAAGTGTTCCTGGAGCAAATGACTTGATTGCTTTGCACTCTAGCTAAAGGCTCTGCTGCATAAGATACCGTCTCCGATCTCATCACACACACACACACACACACACACACACACACACACACACACACACACACACACACCGCCCCCATCACTCCTTCCAGTTTCAGAGGCCCGCTCTGCACAGGCTGGTGCCCATCTTAGCTTTGCTGGGAACATTGACCCCAAGAATAAGTGTCACTACTTAATCCTTTCGAATCTGCACCTCCTCCCCCATTCAGCGCTGGAATACAGTGAGACTGGTGGGATCCCTCCAAAGGATAGAAAGGGCAACCACGTTGTCCCCTTCCTAACCCCAAGCATCCCCCGGGGTTTTCACCTAGCTAGCAACCCAGAGCCATCTCCGCCAGTTGTACACATACAAGTCATCCCTGGCAATAAAGACAACCAAATAGCCTGTTACCAAGGGGGTGTTAGAAGCTTGGGGGAAGGGAGCATGGTGAGCTCCCCCCAACACACACACACACCCCAGAGGTGTGCACCAGCAGGGAACCCTTTAAGAGCAATGACAGGTCGGCGGCAGTCAGCCATGGGTGGCAAGGGAGGTCGACAGAGGATCACCACCGCTCGCGTCGCTCCGGGCCTGCGGGGAAATCCCGGGGCGGCGGCGGGGGCTCCGGTCGTCCCCCGCCTGGCGCTGCCCCCACGCGGCCCCGGTCCCCCCCCCCCGCGGCGCGCGGCAGCCGGAGCTGGGCTCCCCCCACGCTCTCCCGCTCTCTCGCGAGTCCTGTGCAGGCCCTTCCCGCGGAGGGGGAGGGGGCGCCCAGGGAACTGCTGCAATGGAGCGCCTGGAGCAATGTGCCGGGGCGAGCCAGTCCGCGGCAAGCCACGGCCACATAAAAATGCCCTATTAATTTTTTAAAAGCCATAAATCACCTCCCCTCCCTCTACAAAGAGCAAACCATAAACCCGATCCCATGCAAGCCTGCGAGCAGCCACCCACTTCCTATTTCTGTCACAGCAGCTACACCCTGCCAGCAGTCACCCCCACCCCGGGCGCCCCCTCCCGCCACCGCCACCCCCGCCACCGCCTCCCAGCCACTCAGCCATTTGCCAACTGCTGCCCCCCGGTCCACAAAAATAAATAAATAAAAATAAATACATACATAAATAAAAGCCCCCATTAGGGCCGGGTGGGCGGTGTGGGGGCAGGGCGCGGCGGAGGAGGGGATCGCCTCTTGCAGGAGATCCTAGAAGGTCCCCGGCGCTAGCTGGAGAGGGACAACCGGGGCGGGGGAGGGGCGGACGGTCGCCTGCGGCACTCGGTGCACCCCGGGCCGCCGCGGCGCTGCGCTTACCTTTCACCACCCTGTCGGTAGTCGACAACTTGGGATCAATCGCCTTGGGCTCGGACATCTCCAGTCACCGGGAGGGGGGGACAGCGACGCGCTGCTGGTCCCGTCCGACTGCACACCCCGACCGCACCGGCGGGCCAGACACTCAGCGCCGCCGCCGCCGCGCTGCAAACCGCTCGGCTGGAGCTCCGGGCTCTGGGCTGGCTCGAAAGTTACTGCCGGCTCCGCGCGTCCCTCCTCCGCCGCCGCCGCCTTCACTCCTCCTCCGCCGCCACCAGCCCCGCCGCCTCGCTCCGGGCTGCGCGTGTGTGCTGGTTATTTATTTATTTTCTGAGCACGCCTCCCGGTTCTTCTTTTATTCTTGGGGACGGGGCGGGGGATGGGGAGGAGAAGCGCACGCGAGCACCCACCCCGGCACCGACACCGGGCGCCGCGCAATGGAGCCCCCACGCGCGCACACGGTCGGGATTAAGACCGATCACATGGGGAGGGCCGGGGGCGAGGGAGGAGAGGCAGGGCCGCGGATGTCAGCGCCGCCAGCCGCGCCTCGGCTTCCCGGTGGTGGAGAGGCGGCTGCCGCTGCGGCCGCCGCAGCTTCCCCACGCCGATTGTCGCCGGGCGCCGCCGGGGCCGCGGCAGCCGTAGACGTCCCGCCGCCGCGCTCGTCCGCGATCCTCCTCTGCCTCGCGGCGCCGCTGCTTCTCCACGCACAGGAAAGAGCCGCTGAGCTCGGTGGACACAGTCCGGGGCACAACCTCGCCTTCGCCGCCGCGCCGGCCGCCGCCACCACCGCGCCCGCCTCCGCCTCCTCCCCTTCCTCCTCACCGCCCCCGCCTCCAGCGCCAGGGCCACCTCCTCCTCGGGGTCCGCCTCAGGGCCCGCCCCACGTTGCACATCGCAAGCTCATTGGCTGTGGCGCGCATCCCTCATCGCTAAGGCGGTGGTCTGTGTGACCGCCCCGCCCCCTGCTCTGTTTTCTTCGGGGTGCCAGTCAGTCCCGCGGGCCTGCAGCCTCCACCGCCCTGTGGCCGCTCAAGTGTCACTGGAGTGGGCAGAGAGGAGGGAGGCTGGGCTGGGAGTAGGGCCCCGGAGGAACTGGGCTGCAGCGTGTCACCACGCTTGCGGGTTCCCGAGGTCCCGCACACACTCCCGGGTGTGTCGCGGCCGCTGCTAGTGTGTGCATGGCCCGCAGTAGTGAGTTCGGAGACCCAGGAGGGAGAAAGAAGGAGCGCCCGACGCTCCGGGCAAGCGGCGCAGCTGCTGTAGCTGCCGCAGCTGTCCAGGGAGGATCGCCAAGGAAGGCGACGAGTAAACAGCTTACCTTGGGGAGACAGCTCTGCCTGGGCTAGGTGGATGCGGATTACTGCTGCTGGGGTGGTTAGGACGCGTGCACAACTTCAAGGGAAGAGGCGAAAGTGTGTTTGGGGCGCTGCGGGACGCGGTGACTGGCTATCCAAGGAGGATGGCAGCGGACTGGAGCCTATGTGACCCTGGCTATGTTCAGTGACCCTGGACGCCCTAGGGGATAAGAGGAGTCAGAAAGATTCAGGAGAGGTCGCCTTTTCCCTGTTGACTGGAGCTAGCAGTCATTGGTGTGGGTAGGTGACACTAAATGTCCTCCTGCTCCTTCCAGTCAGTCACTGTAGGGCCTTAGCCTGTTGCAGTTTCTCACCAGTCTCTCCTAAGAAAGAAAATAAGGGACAGAGTATGAAATGCTGATGGCCCAGGTAGATCCTTTCAAACAGTTCTGGCTTCAGGAAGAGACTTCTCTTCAGAATGTCTTCTGGGCACTGGCCTACCACAACTCCAAGGACCAGCAAGGAAATTATGAAGAAAGCTGAATAAACTTCTCACCCTTGTCCTTCCTGTTTTACTTGCAAATTCCTTCAATATCAGGGTTTTCCTATTTCCTGAATTGGACTGTGGGCTCAATAAAAGGCCTACTAAAGGGTATATAAAGCAAGCTGTTGGTGGCGCACTCCTTTAGTTCCAGCATGTGGGAGACAGAGGCAGGAGGATATCTGAAAGTTCCAGGCTAGTCTGTTCTACAGACTGAGTCCCAAGACAGCCAGGACTGTTCCACAAAGAAAGCTTGTGTTGGAGGGGAGGAAGTTTAGGAAGATAGAAGATGGAGCTGAAAGAACTGTTCTGGCCACAGGGGTCAGGTGAAACTCAAGTCTGAAAAACTAAAATTTAATAGCAGCCTGGTGGCCCCGGAGCACAATAACTAGGTAGCCTTAAGAAATTAGAACGGAGGATGCTACAAGGCAGGCCTGCTAGTCAGAGGAAGGGATGGAGTTGGTGGGCACATCCCGTCAGCAAAGGGAGGCTGCCCCTGGTGGCCAGATTTCTGCAGCTAAATTTGCAACCTCTAGGTCCCCTTGCTTTCAGTAAGATCTATATAGCCCAGTGGAATTTTCGGGGAACATAAAATGATCTCCAAGAGGACTCTATACTCTCCCCAGTTAGGGGTTGTTGCAAACAGCCTCCTGGGCTAGAGCACAGCTAGTTGCCAAGGCAGATTTGGGAAGCTGGTCCCTGGCCAGATGACTGGAAGCGAGGGAAGGATGCCAAGACCTGTGGGTGAGAAGGGCCTGCTGCAGGAAAGACCTGGAAACCTTATCTGGGGATACTCGATTTTAAGGCCAAGACTCCCTCCCCCACATGCTGCACACAGATGCAACTGTTATTTACAGGAACTCTCCCCTGGGCATAGGCAAGGTGCCCTGGAACTAGGATCAGAGGCTAAAGGTAGCAAACACACGGGAAAGTTTTATGACAGAAATAGGAACCAAATGTATACCTTTCAGACACACCCTTCAGTCCACCGCAAGTCTACCAGCTAGAACCCTGGCTAGAACAGCACCAAGCTAAGGTCTGAGTGAGTGGAAGAGAAAACAAACGGTAATCACTTTGCACAGCACATCTTTCTATCATCCGATACTTTGTGTGTGTGTGTGTTTGTGTGTGTGTGTGTTTCCCAGCCTACTCAACCAGATAGCCAAGGTATCCCTGTTAGCCTGTCATCCCTTCAGAGGCCAGCTCCCTGCTATGACTATTCTTTTCCCTTTCTCCTTAAACCCTGTTAGAGTCCTAAAACAGTTCTTGACCATATTCAAACTGACAAAGACTAACTTACATTTTGGAATCCACATTTTCAAGGTGACAGCTTCGGTGTTCAGGCACTAGCTTTGGAAATGTCCTTTGCTTATGGAGAGAAGGTAAAATTTTTAAAAAATGATTAAAAGACAGCATTTCATCCACTAAGCAAAATTAATATGGTGTTCCTTCGTTTAATTATCTCTAGGAAGCAGCTTCCCTATTTGGAATTCCATTTCACAGCCTGACCATGATGAGTCCATGTGATTGGTTCTTGGTATTGATAAAATGGGTAAAGTTGTCTGTGATGTGCCAGCAGAGTGATGGGACACCTGATACACATCCTTCTGTCTGTTAATTCCTGCAGCGGAATACAGAGCTTTCTAAGACCCTGCTTTGGACACAGAATCCAATAGAGACAAGCGTTATTATTACAACATCAAGAAATGCTGATCACCTCCTTAGAAAGACTACATGAAGCTTTAAATAAAGAAGAACTAATCATTTTTTGTTAGTCACTAGAATTTCTAAGTGTACTCATTAGGAAATTAATATACAGGTGTTACTTACTTTATTCCAAAGTAAAATGTCTACTAAAATACAGAAGTGCGACTTCAGTGTTATATAATAGAGCAACCAGATGACTAAAAACATTCTTACCTATCTTAAGACATGAGCATCTAATCTTCATTTCTGTAAACGAACAATTCATGGACCAGTTTCGTTTTGAACAACTGTGCAATGTACTGTCTCATTTGTCAACAAATGTGAGAAATAAGTTATTCAGCCAGATAGTTCTCTTTTCAAGGTGCTGCTTGTCCCCACACCCCCAGTAATGTATTATAAGCTCAATGGAGTATCTTAATTAGGGTTTTACTGCTGTGAATAGACACCATGACCAAGGCAACTCTTATAAAGGACAACATTTAATTGGAGTTGGCTTACAGGTTCAGAGTTATCATCAAGGCAGGAACATGGCAGCATTCAGGTAGACATAGTGCAGGAGGAGCTGAGAGCTCTACATCTTCATCTAAAGGCTATTGGGAGAATACTAACTTCCAGGCAGCTAGGATGAGTGTCTTAAAGCCCACACCCATAGTGACTTACTTCCTCTAACAAGGGCACAAGGCCACACCTACTCCAACAGGTCCATACCTTCTAATAATGCCACTCCCTGAGCCAAACATATACAAACCATCACATGGAATGAATGTTGGCGGGCAGATCTGGGAGTTTGTAATACACAGCATTGAAGTACTTTTCCACGTAATTTTCTCCCACTGGTAAAAATCACAGACAACGAAAAACAACGTGTCCTTTTTATTATGTGCTGTGCTGGCATATAATTTTGTGTTTTATGTCAATTTAACACAAACTAGAGTCATATGGAAAGTAGGAAGCTTAATTGAGATAATTCCTCTCTAGGACTGGCCTATAGGTTTACTTGTAGGACATTTTCTCCACTAGTGATTGGTAGAGAAGGACACACTCCACTGTGGGTAGTAATACCATCTGCAGGTGATCCTGGAGTGTTTAAGAAAGCAAATTTAGCAAGCCATGGGAAACAAACCAGTCAAAAGAACTCCTCAGTAGCTTTTCCTTCAGTTCCTGCCACCAGGTTCCTGCCCTGCTTGAGTCCTTGCCCTGACTTCCCTCACTGAAGGAAACAGCACTCAGAAGTAAAAGAAGAAATAAATTCTTTCCTTTGAAAGTTGGTTTCAGGCCTGTTGCTTTCTCATGGAAATAAAAATCCTAAGACATGCGCTTTGTTATTTCCCGAAGAAATAACAAAATAAGTAAATAAGTAAGTAAATAAACAAATAGCAGATAAATAAATAAGAAAAGGAAAAAAGAAAAGAAAAGAGAAATGAAAAAAGGAATTAAATATAGTGTGTTCTCTATTTTATTTTGAAAATAACATCTTTTTCAGACTCTGGACATTTCCTTGGTTCACTAGAATAAAACCAACCTAGATCTCTATAATGTGTTTTTAAATTCAGTCGCTTAGCATTTTCTTGAGAAGTTATGTTTCTGCATTCAAAATTGAAATGGGAGTATAGTTTCCTCTCCTCGTGTGCCATTGTCTAGTTTAAGTAGCAGGGTAATGCTCGCTTCTTGGAATGAGTTGGGCAGTATTCTTCTCCATTCTCTTTGATGGAACAGTTTGAGGAATATTGGTGTTGCTTTTTCCTTAAATAACTTGTAGGATTTGGTCATGAATCTATCTGATCCGTGACTTTTCTTTGTTAGGGTACTTAAAAATAAGTAAATGAAATAAAGCAAATGAATGAAAACTTCCTGTGTCTCAGGAATCTCATGCTGCCCTGAAACTTACTACATAGCAGAGGAACATAACCTTGAACTTCTGATCCTCCTATCTCTACAGTAAAAGCTGGGATCACAGGCATTTGCCACCATTCATCAGATACTCAGTTACACACGATGCTGGGTTTCATGCATACTAGACAAGCATTCTATCAACCGAGCTACACCTCCATCCCTATTTTCAATGCCATCGCTTATTGTGGGTTTAATTTGTTAATAGCACCTTGATCTAATTTTAGTAAATTGGACATGCTTAGGAATATATCTACTTCTGCTAGCTTTTCCAATTATTTGAAGCATAAATTTTCAAAATATTTGTCAACTATTAGAAATTATTCTGGGCTGGAGAGATGGCTCAGCGGTTAAGAGCACCCGACTGCTCTCCTAGAGGTCATGAATTCAATTCCCAGCAACCACATGGTGGCTCACAACCATCTGTAATGGGATCCGATGCCCTTTTCTGGTGTGTCTGAAGACAGCTGCAGTGTACTTATATATAATAAATGAAATAAGTCTTTAAAAAAAAGAAAAGAAAAAGAAAAAAAGAAATTATTCTAATATTCTAGGGTTTTTCTCTTATTAACTTGGGTCTATCTTTTGTTTCATTAGTTTTGTCAGAAGTTATCAGTATTGTTTATTTCTCCAAAAACGAAATCAACTCTTTTAGTGATACTCTATATTATCTTTTTAGTTTTCATTTTATTAGTTTCAACCCTGATCTTTATTATCTCTTGTACCTCATTGCATTGGAGTTTGGATTATTTTAATTTTTCTAAGACCGAGAAGTGCATCATTAGGTTATTTATTTAAGATTCGTCACATGTTTTAATCTAAGGATTCATTCATAGCTCTAACAGTTTCCTTTCAGAACTTTCTGGATTGTATCCCAAAGAGTCTAGAAAGTTCTACTCTTCTTTTCATTTGACTTTAGAATCTTTTAAGTTTTGTCTTTGATTTCTTCAGAGGCTCACTGATCATTCAAGAATGTATAATCCAGTCAGTCTCCAAGCATTTATGTAGTTTCTGTGGTTTTTTTTTTCTCTTGCTATTGATTTCCAATTGTGTCACTTGAAGAGGAGATCAAGAAATTATTTTGACTCTTTGTATTTGTTAAGACTCTGTATATGGCCTACAATGTAGTCTATGATAGAAAACGTTTCTTGAACTACTGAGATATACTTCGTCTGCTGGTTGGAAGATTCTGTATTATCACTTATGCTCATTCAATCTAAGGTATAATTAAACTCTGAATTCTTTTTTGTATGTTTTATTGTGCATGACCTAAAACAATGAGAGAGGGATAATGAAGTTACTCGCAAAAATCATTGCAATTTCAGATGCATTATTTTCTTTATTAATATGTATTAATATGTAATATGTTTTTCTTTATCTCTTCTCATTAATTTTGACTTGAGATCTACTTCATTGGATATAAAAATAGCTGTACATGATTGTTTTTGACTTTCAGTCATTTTTGATAGAATAACTTCTATCCTTTGACTCTCCATGTCATGGAGATAACAATGTGGTTATCATTGCTAGTCAGGTGTGTTTCTTGGAAACAACAGGCAATTGTATCTTTAAAAGAAAATCCAGTTTTCCTACAAGAATACAATGTCTTCTGGATGCAGAAGGACTGACATACAGACGAACTCACAGAGAGGTCTACAACATACACAAAGCCTACACAGGCTTAAAACATATGGAGTCTCAGTGGTCAGAGTGAGTTCCCATCCCTAACCAAGAAACTATCTCCCATTCACAAACACTTGCATAGGAAAAATCAATTTTCTCCAATGGAATCTCATAGGGCACCTAAGGCCTGATTAAGGACAAACTCCAAGCTCAGCAGTAGAGGACCAACACAGGTGAATTCAATGCGTTTTTGTAGCTGTATTTTGTCTCATCTTCTTTGTTTAGGCATTTTTTTGTTTTACTGGTCTTTTAGTTATATATGCTTTCCAATTTTGTATTTTAATGGGTTTTGTTTTGGTATGTGTTGTTTTAAATTCAGATTTGTTTTTTGTATATGCCTTTTTGTTTGAAAGAAAGAGAGAAAGAGAGAGGGAAGGCCTCAAGTTAGATGTTTGAGGATATGGTGGAGATATGAGATAGGAGAAACCATGATCAGAATTTATGGTAAAATTTCAATAAAATAAGCAAATAAAGAAATATAAATAAAATTTAGTTGTACTTTTTTTCTAAAACTTGAATTTCTTTCTTTCTTCCATGTTACTAATATTTCATCCACTTATTTTTTATCTTTATCTCGTCGTTGATCCTTTTTACTGGTAAGTTTTTGAAATCTATGTCTGGAATTTTACCCAATTCAGTTTGAGTTCAGTAGTTGAAAAACCATATTTCCCTGCTGCTTTTCTATTACAGCTATTTTTTTTAATTAGAATGTAAGTGTTTGTTAGTTCGAACTTCCCTTCTGATTTTATTTAGGGGTTCTTGTTCAAGTAGCCTGTTCTTGAAGGATCAGTCTATAGCACCACTCAGAAAGGAGAAAACAGCTTTGGATGAAGCTTTGCTCCTCATTCCCACTCTGAAGCTGTGCTCAGCTTGGTTTTCTACTTTCCCTTGTACTAAGTCCCAGGTCTTGGTTAATGTACAGCCTCCTTCCTCCGCCCCTTCACCTAGAAATGAGTATAATGTTCTTGTCCTGACTCATTCACACTGGCTCACATGAAGCCAGTTTCCATACGGCTGTCTTACTCATAAGTCGTACTAGCAGATTTTTATTTTGCTAATATCCATGGACAGTGAACAGCACATATTTAGTATGAATCTATTGACTGCGTATAGCTATCAGGCCTTTGAAATATAGTGTGCAAACTCTAAAATCTCTGATCTTATATGACAAATATTCAAGAGAGCAGAGATAGAAGACAGAAAAAGAAAAAAATTAAAAGCAATTACACATATAAGTGCATACCACAATGGAGATATCTGTGCAGCTGCACAGACAAAAGCTCTAGGGGAAAGGCATATTGCATATTACAAGTTTCTAATGAATGAGATTCTTGCTTGTTCACATTTTTTTCTTTCTGGTTTTGGGTATTTTTTTGTTTTTGTTTTCATTTTTTGTTTTGTTTTGTTTTGCTTTGCTTTGGGTATTTTCCTTTTTGCTTGTTAAGCAGCTGTCAAAAGATAGCAAGATAGCTGGAAACAGAATGAATTAGAAAAACCCACTGGGAATATATAAGGTCAGACTACATAGAGCATTATAGATCATTGGGATGCACAACATTGATTCCAGACTTGCATGATGGCATTACAGGGGAGTGATACGACATAACTAAAGACACAAATGTAAATGTGGTGAGAGGAAGAAGGGAAAAAGTGGAAAGGCGTCTACAGAAAATTGCTCATAATCTAAGCTAGAATGGAGGTCCTCTGGATTATACAGGTTAGAAGGAAATAGAAACATCTAACTCCACGTGATTTTAAAAGTTGACTTTGCCAACTTGCTCACAGAATGGACATAGGATTTGCAAAGATTAAAAACAGTCAAGAAAAAAAAAGTCAAGCAAACAAGAATCTGGGGGCCTGAAGAGATGAACTAGAGTAGTAGTTGCTGCTACTGAGGAATGGGCTGCTAGTAATACAAAGCATCTTTTGTGTGCTGAAATGTGTTTAGCTGTGCTAGCCTTTGAGATTTTAACGACTTTCACTGAGTTAACTCGTGCACGCAAGACAGGCGTCACGGGCATGGATGACATGTATTTACCTGTTGTCTTCTCAAAATTAGAGATGTACCTCACTAAACCTCCAGGGCCTGCAGCAATCCAAGCACATAGTAGGTGTTTAAAATACGTTTTCTGAACGAATGAAAGTTCTGTTATGATGCTACTTCAATTTGCTTTTCTGATCTTTCTTCGTTGTTGAAATGAAGCCCTTCAACCCATTAATCAGAGAACAACTAAAATTTCGTTTTTAGATGTTTTACGCTTATAAAACTTAACTTTTGTCGTGACAGTTTGATCAGGCTCTCAGGTTAGGAAATGGAGTTAAGAAGTTCAGTTCTTAGCATAAGGTACCCTTGTCAGAATAAATGCTTGCTTGTACAGATACAGAGAGGGCACGGTATTCCCCATGTTTCTTTTTTTTCCCCACATGTGCACAGGGGTCTATTGTTTGCAACATCCAAGCTCTCCCATGGTGAAAACTTGAAGTTCTTCAGAGCAGTCCCATTTTATTCCCTTTTATTAAGGAAGTATTTGAGGTCCAGCCCAAAAGGAATACCACCAGCTGCCTAAATTATACTGCATTTGTGTTAGGTTACCTGTGATGCCAGCATCCTTATCTTAGGTATAATGTTCAGTCACCTTATCTGCCAAGCAATCCTCAGTTGTTTGTCCAGCCACTGTTGCCATGAGGATATGCACCAGGAAAAGTGGACCTCTAACCAGGGGAGATTGAAGGACTTGTGCCACTTTCCCGATCTCACTTGCAAAAATGACCTAGGTCAATCAGATGCCATCAGTGAAGAACTTGAATCAAAGTTTAAAAGAAAAGTATGCCTGGCCGAAGCTAAGGTAGCCAATGGCACATGACTCTCTGGAAGGTGTGTAAATAGTGCCATTCTGGAAGAAAGAGGGGGGTTAATGGCCAGGAATGCAGAGTAAGAAAAATTCTTAAAATCTGCCTTCTGTTCCTCGGTCCTGATTGTTAGCATGGTTCAAGATAGCAAAGACTCCCTCAATGGAAGCTTTTTCAAATGATATGCACCTTACTACGCCCACAATGTGATTCCATAGGACCACTCACAGTCAAGGTGGTCTTTTCTACATCCCCCATTGAGTTCCAAGAGGTCATGTCTTCTTATTCTAATGCTAATGAAGCCCTTTGCTTCATTCAGAAAAGGACTCTATTCTACTCCTCACCTTGCCCATTTCAGTTTTCTCTGAGTTTTCAATATTTGGTGACAAAAAATCAAAAGAGTAAAACAGCATAAATGCAAAAGGAAGAAGGAAAGATAGATGGGTTTTGACGAAGGATTCTAAGTAAGGTTTTATGCTCTTACTTATTCTCCATACCGGTCGCCATGTCATGGCCACATTTGAGAATATTATACAGTAACGCTTGAAGACTCCAATAGTTTAACTATCACTTGCAGTCTTTTGCAGATCTGGGCAGACCCATGAACTGGCTTGCGGTCCCAGTGGCTACAATCAAATAGCACAAACACCAGTGGGTGTTTCTACAGCCACCCAGCAGGCGAGCAGAAGGCTCAAGGAAGGTTGAGCCCGAGCTATCGAGAGTGCCTGCTAGAAGTGGCAGTCACAAATGACCCCACTCACATTTCATTGGCATGAGCTCATCGCTGGACCACACCTATCTTCACAGAGAGCAATGGTATCTGATCCTCTCATATGTCCACAGTTAGAGGAAAACCAAATATTTATAAAAGGTAGTAGTGCCCATTTGAATGTCTAAATAATCTACTCAACCCCACAGGACTGTCAGGCTACTATGTGACATCAGTAACTAAGAATGTGTCTCAACTGCATCTCACTCACGAGAATACTCCTAAAATGAGGCTGGGTCCTGTTCTGCTCCCATGGACTGAGTCTCTGTAACTCTACTCTATATGTTAGCCACTAGGACTCGCTTTGGTATTTGCTCATCTTCTCTGGTAACCTTATGCTCCTGTAACAGATTACTTCTGTGAGTATCGTTTGTTATAGTCTTTCCAGACTCCTACCAAGCTAGGGTATCAGCTTCAGCATTCCCGTGCCAGAAGGGGAAGTGATAGAGTGGAAGCTCTCAATAACTGACAATGTACAATAGGGTTTGTAAAACAAACAAACAAGTTCTCTTCCTTTAAATGCTTTTTATAAACTATATTTTTGAGAATTGGGTGACAAGACTCACTCACAAGAAGGTAGCCTTACAGAAATCCCTCTGCCAGATGTGTCCATGTGCAACATGTAACACATTGTCGCCATACAAAGAAATGAGGCTAGAACTGAGCTACAAGTTTCCTCCCTGCTGGCTAGCTTTCACAGTGCCAAAGTTACTCCCTGCTGGGAGTGAAAACTCATCAATGTTCTTACCCAACTGGGAACCCCACAAACTACAGTATCAATCTGTCAAAAAAGGCTACGCCTGGTTGAGCAAAGGTGGCGTGACTGTTAATGGAGTTAAGCAACCCTTTTCTGATTAGTTACAGGTCACTCACAAGAGAGGCATCCATCTTTGATACTGTATGCATCTCATCAAAAGCCCATGCCTGTGGAGATCAACTAGCAACTAATGCTTAGCTAAGTTAACATAGCCTCAAACCACCTTCTAATATTTATACTTATATCCATGGGCAAATGGTATTCTCCATCATTATGAGAGAAACCTTTCATGGACCTAGTGAACAACTGTGAATGCAGGCACGCGTGGCTGCTCCAATTGCTGAGAATAAGTAGTAGCCAAACATCTGAGCTGTAGACAAGACATTTGGATGCATGCTTGCACACCTAACCCAGAGGGTCCAGAAGCATTTTGGAAGAAAAGCCAGTAAAAATACAACTGAACTGAGAACGGGACCCCCGTTGAAGGAATCTTAGAAAGAACTGAAAGAGCTTGAAGGGGCTTGAGACCCCATATGAACAACAATGCCAACCAACCAGAGCTTCCAGGACTAAGCCACTATCCAAAGACTATATATGGACTGACCCTGGGCTCCAACCTCATAGGTAGCAATGAATAGCCTTGTAGGGGCACCAGTGGAAGGGGAAGCCCTTGGTCCTGCCAAGACCCAGTGAACATGATTGTTGGGGGGAGGGTGGTAATGGGGGGAGGATGGGGAGGGGAACACCCATACAGAAGGGGAGGGGGAGGGGTTAAGGGGATGTTGGCCGTGAAACCGGGAAGGGGAATAACAATCGAAATGTAAATAAGAAATACTCAAGTTAATAAAGATGGAAAAAATATAAGAGCTGCTAAACAGGGAAAGGGCAAAACAATGCCATCTACTGAACACGCCACTGCCACTGTGGATCATAAATTCACAGCAGTTATTATTGCCTGTACTGGGCCTGCACAAAAATGGGTCTGTCGGCAGTCAAGCATGGATGTGGGAGTGGCTGATGAGGTCCCACCCCCTTTCCTGATATTCAGGCTACTTATTGATTCTGGGAGACAGAGAAAGGGGAGTCATTTTCTTAAGTCATGGACTCATTGGTAAGCTTCCCAGGTTCCAGTGGATAGTTCCAAACCCATGCTCACACAGACTGTCTAGCCCCAGTTAAATGATTTGGGTCATAATTCAGAACGGAAAGATATAAATGTATGAAAGAGACTGAAAAGGAAGGGAAGGGTTGGGTGGGAGTGTGAGGTAGATCAGAGAGGTTACAGCATAAAAGTGATAAGTATGTATTATGTATTATATACTTGTATGAAATTGTCAACAAACTAATTATTAAGTAAATAACTTGTTTTAAAGTTCTTTTAATGTATCATAGCTACAAGTAAACACAGTTCTTTTCTCACTTTCATAGTTTTAAACATATTTTCTACAAATATGAATATATATTATATGATACACATACACACATATATATAATGTGTGACTAACAGTTTTGTGAGTCATAGCCTTTTCTAAAACATTAATAATGCAAATTTAATAATATATGAGTTTTTTCATTATGCTGGATTACTGTCAAGCAGTCTTTGTGGTTATCCTGTTTGGGAACTGTTTTAGTTAACAAAATATATTTTCCCCGTCTAATTTTGTTGCTCCTATATTCTTATGGTTAGTCTTCTATGTCAGCCTGGCAAGTGTGGAATACCCAGACATTTAGTTCATTTTTAATCAAGACGTTGCTATGAAGGTGATTTATAGATATACTAATTCACTTGTCATCAATTGGCCTTAAGTAGATTACTGTAGATAACACTCCTGAGCCCCATCCCACCATTTCAAAATCTGATGAATAAAGTCTGTGAGCCTTAAAGCAAAAGGACACATAAAACGTAGGAACTTTGGCTCAATCCCACAGGAGATCCTGAGTATCTATGAATCACCTTACACCGGGACGCGCCTGGCCAAGAGAGCCTGGGAAACACATCCAGTGGTCTTTGGGAAGATCGCCGTAGGGGGAGTTCCTGCACACTGTCCAGCTCTCTCCACAAACAACCAAAATGGTGGCCTAGCTGTAGACACAGGGAAAGGCACCGGGGAGCGATCACAGAAATGGAGAAAAGGAGCACTGTGAGCATCTTTTGTTCAGGATTGGAAAGGACTTGCAAAGGGGAGAAGGGGAATTGCCAAACCTCATTGAAGTAAAAACCACATCTCACCCAAGGCCAAATTGTTTGATTTCATTGGGTTGGTCTCACCATCCCCTCCCACTTTCAATTCTCACGAAAATGACTGTTTTATTTCCTGAGATCCTTGAGTCAAACGGCATACCCTTTAATTTCTTCATGGTTAGACGAAAGAAAGAAAAAAGTATTACTAAGACAGGAAACACTGACTGAAATTGGAACTACGCTGTTCCAGGTGTTTGGAGGTAGGTCCTCTCCCCAGCCTGGGAAGGCATTAGGTGTGTACTGAGTGTTTTATTTGTTCAGACTTATTACAAACATGACTCATCCACATGACGCTACAGGACAGCATCTCAAGTTTTATAGCTCGGGACAGAGCCCACATGTCCTCGTCGCCCACATGCTTTCACCTTTGGAAAGCTGAAGTTTAATGCTTCTCTGCAAGGTTAGAGTTGTGTGTACAGTGTTTACCCACCATATGATTCTACTTCTAGGCGGAAAATGTGGAGAAAGGGTTCCCCAGAGAGAATAAAGTGTGATTCACATGTCCAACAGGAACAGAGGGAAGAGGAGGACTGCTGGTAACGCACTTCCTGAATTCACTACATTCCTGTGGCCCAACTGTGTGCCCCTGAGGTCCATATGACCCCACTGCACTTTAATCATTCTTTACTGTTCTGTGCCAAAGTTATGCCACATGTCAGTTATGAAAAACCAGTGTGTGTTGGTTGTCCTTTTAGTACTGTAACAAGATATCCTAGATTAATTTTAATGGAGAAATGTTTACTTGGATTCACTATATCAGTCTATGTCTGATTAGTCCCATTGCTTGGTACTATAGTGGCACATTGTGGCAGGAGAATGTGGCAGACACACACACACACACACACACACACACACACACACACACACACACACACACACAATTTCCATGTGGCTGGAGAGAGTGGAAAGAGAAATCAGACCAAACCAGGAACCAAGCCTTATTACCCAAGCCTTTAGAGGACATGTCAGAGCCAATCTATACCACAAGAATAATGAAGAACAAGGGCATTTTATTTGTAATATCTAAGACTTGGAGGTGATCACGATGTCCTTCAGTAGGTGGTACAACCACACAGTGGTATAATTGGTTAGCCCTAGAAGAAGTGAGGGATGAGGAATTTAAATGCTTATTGCACACTGAAAGAAGACAATCTGAAAGCATTCTTTCTAGTGGATTCCAACTTTTTGGTCTTCTGGACAATGGAAAAGCATATATATTAATGTGCCTCTCTAACAAAATGGCTGGAGCTGAGTGTCTTACAAAGAAACAAGACTAACTAATCTCACTGTTTTAGAGGTCAAAAACGATGATACTGAAAACATGAGAATGGCAGGTCATACCTAGAGAAATCAAAACCCCAGAGATTCTGAGGTAGGGCTTACTTTTTAAAAAATTTTTATTATATATTTGTTTACTTATATTTCAAAGGTTATTCCTGATCCTGGCTTCCTGTCCATAAGTCCACATTCCCTCCCCTCCCCATTCCCCATATGGGTATTCCCCCTACACATCCCTCTTATTGCCCTCCCCCATATTCTCCTGCACTGGGGGTCCAACCTTGCCAAGACCAAGGGCTTTCCCTTCCACTGGTGCCCCAACAAGGCTATTCTCTGCTACATATGCAGTTGGAGCCCTGGGTCAGTCCATGTATAGTCTTTTGGTAGTGGTTTAAACCCTGGAAGCTCTGGTTGGTTGGCATTGTTGTTTTTAATGGGGTTGCAAGCTCCTTCAACTCTTTCAATACTTCCTCTAATTCCCCCCAAAGGAGTCCTATTCTCAGTTCAGCGGTTTGCTGCTAGCATTGACCTCTGTATTGGACGTGCTCTGGATGTGCCTCTCGGGAGAGAGCTATATCCAGTCCCTTTCCACATGTACTTTTTAGCTTCATCAATCTTACCTAGTTTTGGTGGCTGTATATATATATATATATGTATATATATATATATATATATATATATATATATATATATATGGGTCACATATGTGTCAGGCTCTGAATGGCCATTCCTTGAGTTGCAGCTCTAAACTTTGTTTCCATATCCCCTCCTATGACTATTTCCCCCCTTTTAAGAAGTAGTAGGAGCATCTGCATTTTGGTCTTCCTTCTTCTTGAGCTTCCTGTGGTCTGTAGATTGCATCTTGGGTAATACAAGCTTTTTGGATGATATCCACTTAACAATTAGTACATGCAAAGTGTGTTTTTCTGTGATTGAGTAACCTCACTCAGGATGATATTTTCTAGTTGATTCCATTGGCCTATAAATTTCATGAAGTCATTGTTTTTGATAGCGGAGTAGTAATCCATTGTGTAGATATACCATATTTTTTGAATCCGTTCCTCTCTTGGAGGTCATCTGGGTTCTTTCCAGCTTCTGGCTATTATAAATAAGGCTGCTATGAACATAGGGGAGCATGTGTCTTTGTTATTTGTTGGAGCATCTTTTGGGTATACGCCCAAGAGAGGTATAGCTGGGTCCTCAGGCAGTGCAATGTCCAATTTTCTGAGGAATCTCCAGAACGATTTCCAGAATGGTTGTACCAGTCTGCAATCCCACCAACAATGGAGGAGTGTTCCTCTTTCTCCACGTCCTCACCAGCATCTGCTATCACCTGAGTTTTTGATCTTAGCCATTCTGACTGGTATGAACTGGAAACTCAGGGTAGTTTTGATTTGCATTTCCCTAATGACTAGGATGTTGAACATTTCTTTAGGTGCATTTTGGCCATTCGATAATCCTCAGCTGAGGAAGTTTTGCTTAGCTCTGTACCCCATTTTTTTAAATAGAGTTATTTGGCTCTCTGGAGTCTAACTTCTTGAGTTCTTTGTATATTTTGGATATTAGCCCTCTATCAGATGTAGGATTGGTAAAGATCTTTTCCCAATCTGTTGGTTGCCATTTTGTCCTAATGACAGTGTCTTTTGCTTTATAAAAGCTTGCAGTTTTATGAGATCCCATTTATAGATTCTTGATCTTAGAGCATAAGCCATAGGTGTTTTGTTCAGGAAATTTTCCCCAGTACCCATTTTTTCAAGACTCTCTCCAATTTTTCTTCTATTAGTTTGAGTGTACCTGGTTTGATGTGGAAGTCCTTGATCCACTTGGAGTTAAGCTTTCTACATGGTGATAAGAATGGATCAATTTGCATTCTTCTACATTCTGATCTCCAGTTGGACCAGCACCATTGGTTGAAAATGCTATCTTTCTTCCATTGGATGGTTTTAGCTCCCTTGTCAAAGATCAAGTGGCTATAAGTGTATGGGTTCATTTCTGGGTCTTCAATTCTATTCCATTGATTTACCTGCCTGTGTCTGTACCAATACCATACAGTTTTTATGACTATTGCTCTGTAATACTGCTTGAAGTCAGGGATGGTGATTCCCCCAGAAGTTCTTTTATTGTTGAGTATTGTTTTGGTTCTCCTGTTTTTTTTTTTTGTTGTTGTTGTTGTTGTTATTCCGAATGAATTTGAAAATTGTTCTTTCTTTCTCTATAAAGAATTGATTAGGAATTTTGATGGGGATTGCATTGAATCTGTAGTTGCTTTTGGCAAAATGGCCATCTTTACTAATCCTGCCAATCCATAAGCATGGGAGATCTTTTCATCTTCTGAGATCTTCCTCAATTTCTTTCTTCAGGGATTTGAAGTTCTTATCATACTGATCTTTCACTGGCTTGGTTAAAGTCACACCAAAATATTTTATGTTATTTGGGACTATTGTGAAGGGTGACATATCCTTAATTTCTTTCTCAGCCTGTTTATCCTTTAGATAGATTAAAGTTACTGGTTTCTTTGAGTTAATTTTATACCCTGAAACTTTGCTGAAGTTGTTTATCAGGTAAAGTACTTCTCTGGTGGAACTTTTGGGGTCGCTTAAGTACACTATCATATCATCTGCAAATAGTGATATTTTGATTTCTTCCCTTCCAATTTGTATCCCTTTGACCTCCTTTCACTGTCTGATTGCTCTGGCTAGGACTTCGAGTACTATATTGAATAAGTAGGGAGAGAGTGGAAAACCTTGTCTAGTCCCTGATTTTAGTGGGATTGCTTCAAGTTTCTTTCCATTTAGTTTGATGTTAGCAACTGATTTGCAGTATATTGTTTTTACTATGTTTAGGTATGGGACTTGAATTCCTGATCTTTCCAAGACTTTCATTATGAAGGGGTGGTGAATTTTGTCAAATGCTTTCTCAGCATCTAATGAAATGACCATGTGGTTCTTATCTTTGATTTTGTTTATATAGTGGATTACATTGATGGATTTTCATATATTAAACCATCCCTGCATCCCTCGGATGAAGTCTACTTGATCATGATGGATGATTGTTTTGATGTGTTCTTGGTTCTGTTTGCAAGAATTTTATTGAGTATTTTTGTATCAATATTCATAAGGGAAAGTTCTCTTTCTTTGTTGGGTCTCTGTGTGATTTTGGTATAAGAGTAATTGTGACTTCATAGAAGGAATTTGGTAGTCCTCTGTCTGTTTCAATTATGTGGAATAGTTTGGACAGTATTGGTATGATGTCTTCTATGAAGGTCTGATAGAATTCTGCACTGAAGAACCCATTTGGATCTGCCCTCTTTTTGGTTGGGAGACTTTTAATAACTGCTTCTATTTCTTTAGGAGTTATGGGGTTGTTTAGATGATTTACTTGTTCCTGACTTAACTTTGGTACCTGGTATCTGTCTAGAAAATTTTCCATTTTCTCCAGATTTTCCAGTTTTGTTGAATATAGGCTTTTGTAGTAGGATCTGATGATTTTTGTTATTTCTTCAGATTCTGTTGTTATGTCTCCCTTTTCATTTCTGATGTTTTAATTTGGACACACTCTCTGTGACCTCTGGTTAGTCTGGCTAAGGGTTTATCTATCTTGTTGATTTTTTCAAAGAACCAGCTCCTGCTTTAGTTGATTCTTTGTATAGTCCTTTTCATTTCTACTTGGTTGATTTCAGCTCTGGCTTTGATTATTTCCTGCCTTCTACTCCTCTTGGGTATATTTGCTTCTTTTTGTTCTAGAGCTTTAAGGTGTGCTGTCAAGCTGCTGACATATGCTCTCTCCTGTTTTTTTTTAAAGGCATTCAGTGCTATGAGTTTTCCTCTTAATACCACTTTCATTGTGTCCCATAAGTTTAGGAATATTGTATTTTCTTTTTCATTAAATTCTAAGAAGTTTTAAATTTCTTTCTTTATTTCTTCCTTGACCAAGTTGTCATTGAGTAGAGCATTGTTCAGCTTTCATGTATATGTGGGCTTTCTGTCACTGTTGTTGTTATTGAGGACCAGTCTTAGTGCGTGATGATCTGACAGGATGCATAGGATTATTTCTATCTCCCTATAACTGTTGAGGCCTGTTCTGTGACCGATTATATGGTCAGTTTGGAGAAGGTTCCATGAGGTGCTGAGAAGAAGGTATATACTTTTGTTTTAGGATGAAATGTTCTATAAATATCTGTTAAACCCAATAGGTTCGTAACTTCTGTTAGTTTTTTTACGTCTCTGTTTAATTTCTGTTTCCATGGTCTTTCCAGTGATGAGAGTGGGGTGATGAAATCTCCTACTATTTTCCGTTTGAGGTGCAATGTGTGCTTTGAGCTTTAGTAAGGTTTCTTTTATGAATGTAGGTACCCTTGCATTTGGAGCATAGATATTTAGGATTGAGAGCTCATCTTGGTGGATTTTTTCTTTGATGAATATGGCGTGTCCTTCCTTATTTTTTTAATGACTTTTGGTTGAAAGCCAATTTTATTTGATATGAGAATGGTAATTCCAGCTTGTTTCTTTGGGCCATTTGCTTGGGAAATTTTTTTCCAGCCATTTACTCTGAGGTAGTGTCTGTCTTTGTCTCTGAGGTGTGTTTCCTGAATGCAGCAAAATTCTGGGTCCTCTTTACGTATCCAGTCTGTTAGTCTATGTCTTTTTATTGGGAAATTGAGTCTGTTGATGTTGAGAGATATTAAGGAATAGTGATTGTCGCTTCCTGTTATTTTCATTGTTAGAGGTGGAATTATGTTTCTTTTTCTCTCTTTGGTTTCATTGCAAGGAAATTATATTATTGCTTTCTGTGTATAGTTTCTTTCCTTGTGTTGGAGTTTTCAATCTATTATCCTTTGTAGGCCTGGATTTGTAAAATTTATTGCATAAATTTGGTTTTGTCATGGAATATCTTGGTTTCTCCATATATGTTAATTGAGAGTTTTGCTGGATACAGTAACTTGGGCTGGCATTTGTGTTCTCTTAGGGTCTGTATGTCATCTATCCAGGATCTTCTGGCTTTCAATGTCTCTGGTGATAAGTCTGGTGTAATTCTTATAGGTCCGCCTTTATGTGTCACTTGACCTTTTCCCTTACTGCTTTTAATATTCTTTCTTTGTTTTGTGCATTTGGTGTTTTACCTATTTTGTGATGGGAGTAATTTCTCTTCTGGTCCAATCTATTTGAAGTTCTGTAGGCTTCTTGTATGTTTATGGGCATCTCTTTCTTTAGGTTAGGGAAGTTTCCTTCTATAATTTTGTTGAATATATTTACTGGCCCCTTAAGTTGGGAGTCTTCACTTTCTTCTATACCTATTATCCTTAGGTTTGATCTTCTCATTGTGTCCTGAATTTCCTGAATGTTTTGGGCTAGGAGCTTTTTCCATTTCACATATCTTTGACAGTTGTGTCGATGTTTTCTATGGTATCTTCTGCCCCTAAGATTCTCTCTTCTATCTCTTGTATTTTGTCGATGATGCTTGTGTCTATGACTCCTTGTTTCTTCCTTTGGTTTTCTATATCCAGGGTTGTCTCCCTTTGTGCTTTCTTTATTGTTTCTATTTCCATTTTCAATTCCTTCACCTGTTTGGTTGTGTTTTCCTGTAATTCTTTCAGGGATTTTTGTGTTTCCTCTCTAAGGGCTTCTAGTTTACTTGTGCTTTCCTGCATTTCTCTAAGGAAGTCCTTTATGTCTTTCTTAAAGTCCTCCATCATTATAAAAAAATGTGATTTCAAATCTAAATCTTGCTTTTCTGGTGTGTTTGGATATCCAGTACTTTCTTTGGTGGGAGAACTGGGCTCTGATCATGCCAAGTAGTCTTGCTTTCTGTTGATTAGGTTCCTGTGCTTGCTTCTAGCCATTGGGTTGTCCCTGGTGTTTGCTTGTCTTGCAACACTTCAGAGTGACTTGGCCCTGCTGTAGGCCTGTGTCAGCACTCCTGTAGAACTGTTTTCCTGTTTTCTTTCAGCCTTTCCTGAGAACAGGTGCTCTGCTCTTAGCTGTGGAGATGCTCCTGGAGACTGTCTTCCAGCTCTAGGCATGGGCAGGAATCAAAGGGTCCTGTCCCTCATTGCTCATGTAGGTCCTTGCACCCCTCAGGCACAGTTGGCACTATGTAATCCCCTCTTGTGTCTGGACTGTGGGCAGAGGGTATTCTCCTCTGACTTCTCAGGATATCCACACTTCTGAGGTTCAAACTCTCTCCCCCATGGGATTTGGGTGCAGGGAGCTGTTTAGCTGGGTCATTTCCAGAGCTTACTTTATATAGCCCATTCTCTGGAACTAATGAGGGTTCCCTGATAGTGATATTGATCTCTTTTAAAGGAGACACCCGCTCCTGGCCTGATTACCTGGTATTAGGCTTTTTCTCTTAGAGGTTTTGGAACCTCCTAACATCACCATACTTCTATCCAGGTTTCCAACATGTGAGACTATTGAAGGAAGGGATCTATCTCCAAGTCATTGCCCTATGCTAACTGTAGAATAAGTAGTGACTCCCGGGAGAAACAGGGAGAGTGTAGTTCCTATATGAATGGGACAGAACTGTTAGGTTACTGAAAAATCTCTATGGAACAATGCTTGGAATTATACAGCTACCCAAACCCATAGACTATAGAAGAGAAGTGAATTGTAGTGCACTGGAAGTGATGTTGAGGTTGTGTTTGCGAATTGGGTTTACTAGCTCCTGTGCTCTTTCCAGTCTCTGTGTCTCTGGTGGAGGATATTACTAGTGGGGAGAACGTTCATGTGCATAAACAGGAGTCTATGGGACAGCTCTGTGCCTTCCTTTCAACTGCCCTGTCAACCAAAAACTGGCATTAAAACTTAAAGTCATACTAAATAATAACTACAATAGAAAACTAGAGTATCAGTGTTTTCTTCTGTGAAGTGTGGGAGGAGTTTTGGGTAAAGGCAGCAGACACCACAAATTATCCAGTATCCAGCAGAATGGTAGCAACTCAGAGGCTGAGAGGTAACAGGAGCATACTTAAAGACACCAGAAGACTTCTCAGAAGCCGCTTAGGAAGGAACACTTCTCCAGAGACCATTTTCCAGGTCACACTTATGCCTTCTTGTGCTCTGTCAGAGCCTGTGATCTGTCCCTTTGCCTCCTCTCTCCCTTTCAAGCAATACTTTGCTTTCCTGTGTTCCAAAAGGAGCATTGTGTTTTCACTAAAAGTGTGAAAACCTCTGTGCCCAAACAACGATATAATGTGATAATTTATTCTGAGAGACTCTTACCAGAAGACAGAGCTGGAAGGGATGGTACTGGGTAGGGAAGCCGGGCCTTTTCTTGTGAAGGCCAAGGCTGGCACATGGCCCCTGTGGGTTAATCCATCTCTCCCAAAGCACTTGACACCTCCTGTGTCAGAAGTTCAGTAGTCACTAGGGCACCCACTTGTGTTGTCTCTGAAAAGTGGAAAACAAAGTAGGGGTATTTTTCTTCCAGGAAAAGTTCTACTTTAGATGACTGTTGTCACAAATAAGGACTAGTCTTGCCAATTAAGTTGTCCAGCAGCCCTTTTGCTCTGAGTAAGTTGAATTGCAACTGTAATGTCCTAATGATAAAAATATAAAACAGAGATAATTTTGCTCAAAATGACAGCTACATCTATAAAAGTATTACTTTGAACCTTTAAAATTTGAACAATAAAATTCAGAAAATTATTTTGAAACAATGGATGAAAATGTCAAATATCTGTTTGATCATTAAAATGCAATAACTCAGAGCCCATGACTATAACCAAGGGTAGCTGTTTGTTCCCATTTCTCCTTTGCTGTTCCTTGGATGCACCACTACACAAGAATATAGAAAAACAGCCTTACAACCCAGACATAAAAGTATTCAAAATTTCTGATATGTGAAACAGAAAACAAATGTTTCATACACCTATAAGTTGGTAACTTATGATAGTCTAGGGGAAAAAATAAAAATGCTGGACCTTACTTGTTTAATAACTTTGCATGAGATCAATATCAACATTTCATAATCCTCTATAATTAATAAAATGTTTCATAAATATTTGTGATATTTTACTCTTAATGTTCGAGTGAAGGTTTCTGTCTTAAGAGCATCTTGATAGGGTTTCTTTTCAAATGACAGCTGGGGAATCAAGGAAAGAGGGGACAGATAAGAAAAAAAAGCTAAGGAAGAAGGTAAGCTCAGGTGATTCTTGGCTCCCGTCTTAGCCCACAGGAGCATAAAGTGCAATGCTGCCTGTCCTTGTCATATTGATCTGGCTTTACAGCTTCTATGGGTCATTGGCCAAGATCTCTGGAGGCATATGGGGATCTTTGTTTGCATCATGCTGAATCTGGTTTTGCTAGGAAGAGGAACACTGTCACCCTTCACAACACTTGACCGATTGGTGTTCTAGATGGTGAGAAAGACATTGGAGGGACACTAACAATGTCCTCAGTTTTCGTTTATAGGCACATGGAAACCAAGGCTCTCAGTGGTTGTGTCTTGCCCCATGGTTGTATGAGTAGGTAGTAAATATGGGATTATAGCATAATTGAGGTCTTTTATGAATAATGTTCTTGGCTTTCTAATATCAGAGTTTTCTACCCAGGACAATACCCACTACAGAGTTAAATAAATTGATATAAAATCAGCCTCTTTTTTAAGCTACATCTTTTAGCAAATATTGTTCAGACATATGACTTTTAAGAGGCTAATTAATCTTTATTAGTCTTGGTTTCTTAAACTGAAGAATGCGACCAATGACAACTACCCATGATGTTGTCCTGAAGGTTAAAAAGTACATGTAATGCACTTATAGTCACAGCTTAGTGTAATTGCACCAAATATTCCCTTATCCTCCTTCCCTCATTACCAAACTAGATACATTAAAGTAATCTGACAAATATGTTGGCTAATATGTCATTGTAGATACATTTAACCTGTACCTAATAACAGCAAGCAGTTTGGGTTCTTTAAGACATCAAAATCAATACCGCAAAACCTGTGAAACTGTTTATTGCAATTCCTTGGTCACTTTCTTCCCACTCTGTGATGCTCAAAAGAAGAGGAAGAAGAAGTAGGGAGAGGAAATTTGTTCCAGAAGTATCTCCTTAAAAAGATGCCTTTTGTTCTGGTTCATTCCTACTGCCCTCTTTCCTTTTCACCTGTCATGAGGTGACAAATCTACTTTACATATGCCTCCACAATTACGGCATAGAGTGTAGTTACGAGGAGCAGGCAACAGTGACCTGAGCCCTCAAAAACCTCGAGCCCAAACAATATCTTTCAGGCTGTTTATCAGGCATTCTGCGACAACCAGAAGAAGAAATGAGTAGGGCAGTGGCTGTGACTAAGCCTGACCACGTGGTTAATAAGTCCTTGAAGCTCATTTTCATTGAAAATTGTTTGTAAAAGATTTAACATTTTATGTTTATATACCCATGTATATATATATATATACATTATATATATACATATATATACATATATATATGTATATATATCGTGTGTGTGTGTGTGTGTGTGTGTGTGTGTGCATGTGTGAATTTCCATGGAGGCAATAAGAAGCCTTTCGTTCCCCTGGACCTAGAGTTACAGAGAGTTGTAGGTTCATAAATATAGAGTCTAAGGACTGAACCTGGGTCTTCTGCAAGAATAGCAATCATTCCTAACTGCTGAGGCATCTCTTATGCTCTATAGGCAGAATCTGGAAACTTTAGATAGACAAAGCCCTAAAATGTTGGAAGCTTAATGGGCAATTCTACTCAGAGTTCATAAGATCACAAGGGCAGTAGTAATGTGGACAATGGAGCCAGGTTCATGAGGAATTAGACATGAACTTGTAGTTGGGGATTGAACGTAAGGCCTTCATTTTATATTCCGGCCAACTATTTATCCGTAACCTGAGAATTTGAGTGCAGTTGAACTTTAAAGTAAGAGACTAGTCACTTCAGCAGAGGAAGGTCCTATTAGCATGTGATTGAGGTGGGAGAACGGTCTAAGAATGATAGGAAAATGTAGAGTAGAAAGAATTTTTAAAAAACAAGTAATAGGGACAGAAAAGGATCATGTTTAAAGTTGTGGACCAGGAGGATGCTGCTGTTAAACAGATTAGTGGCATTCAGAGAAGTCAAGGGGCTGGCAAGATGGCTCAGCTGGAGAAAGTTTGCTGTGTTTCCTAATGACCTGACTTCAATTCCCAGATTCAAAATGGTGGGAGGAAAGAGTTAAGCCCAGAGATGAAGGGTATGTTGTTTTTAAGATAAGGAAACCAATTATTTTGCACTGAAATTGACCCAGATATCCAGTCTTCATAGAAGAAAGGATGTACACATTTTAAACTCAGGTGAACGACTTTTTTTTTAAGAAAAGGATTCCAGGGCATCCTGCATTCACGTAGTTGTTTAGGGAAGTGTTTCACTGGCTTCAGTCATGCCTTTATTCAAAGGCTGCTGCTCCCATGGTAGGATACTACTCAAGCTGGCATCAGACATTCATATTGTCCACATGATAATGAGTTCCTAGTTATGCAGAATGTTGAAACTGTGGGGTTAAGCAGGCTTCTCCCTTAGGAATGCCTGAGAGCCTCGGCAGCATGTAATAGCGTTAGGATTCCTGCAGGAGGTGAATGCGTGAGAGTAAATGCTGGGCTGGAGAGGAGGATCCACAGTTAAGTTTGTGCATTACTCCTCCAGAGGAGTTGAAGTCTCAGCAGTCACTTCAGGAGGCTCACAACAGCCTGCAACTCCAGCTCCAGAGGATCCAACACCTCTCCTCTCATAATGCATCCTGCTAACACATGTGTGGCAGACTATCATACACACACATATACAAATAAAATAAAATAAATCCTATTAAAACCAAACAAACAAAGGACAACAACAACGGAAATAAGACTGAACCCTAAAGTGCAATAGAGACTTTGGGATGTTAGAAATGCCAGCAACACAAAGTGTTGATAAGGAAAGCTTCAGACAATGGGTGAACTCGGTCCCAAAAAAAAGGCTGCAAATGCAAAGGCCATAGGGTCAGGCCATCCAAGCCACCATATGTGTTTGATGGGAGACCTGGATTTACTGTTTATCTTGCTGGGTTTGGTTTCGACCAGGCACATTAGTCACTGCTACTGTCCCATTTCTTCCTTTTAGAATGGGAGCATTTATTCTGTTGACTAAATAGTGAAAGTATTTAACTTTTTTCCTATTTGTAGAACTGCTTGAAACTACAAGTTTGCCTTGGGTCATGAGCAAGTTTGAGTATAAATGTTTTGATTAATATTAGAAGCATTAAGATTAATGAATACTCATTTTGCATCACAGATTAGCCTTGAGAATCTGGGAGAGGAACTTTATGACCGAATATGAAATATTCCTCTGTCTCCTTGTTCCATACTTGATTCTGGGTTTGTGGTGGTATTTTGGGAGGTTTTAGAAACTTGGGAAGTTGGTGTCTACCTAGAGGAAGTAGAACACTTGGTTCATGATCTGGGGACTATATTTTTTGTTTTTCTCTTTGTCTGTATCCTGTCTGCAAAGAGGTAGACATTAGCCCTAAGCACACTCCTGTCTCCATAGTGATTTGCAGAAGCTCATGGGACTAGGCAATCGTGAGATGAACATTCTGAAGCTATGAACCAAACTATTATTAAATCCCTTCCATCCATCACTAATCCCTCTTCTTTTCCTAACACTATTAGTGTAATTTAGTTTCTACTTTTAAAAAATCAACAAAAAAAGCAGCACAGTGAAAATTAT
Source organism: Rattus norvegicus (assembly GCF_021556685.1). Taxonomy (NCBI): domain Eukaryota; kingdom Metazoa; phylum Chordata; class Mammalia; order Rodentia; family Muridae; genus Rattus; species Rattus norvegicus. The sequence goes on along the minus strand of NC_141535.1, from coordinate 227,412,025 downwards.
TCTCATCAATAAAAGAACTTCTGGGGAAATCACCATCCCAAACTTCAATTTATATTACAGAGCAATCATGATAAAATTTGCAGAGAACTGGTACAGAGAAAGGCAGGAATTGAACAGAATGGAAGGGCCAGAAATGAACCCACACACCTACGGTCACTTGATTTTTGACAAAGAGGCTAAAACCATCCAGTAGAAAAAAGACAGGATTTTCACCAAATGGTGCTGGTTCAACTGGAGGTCAGATGTAGAAGAATACAAATTGATCCATTCTTATCACCCTGTACAAAGCTCAAGAACAAATGGATCAAGGACCTCCACATAAAACCCAATACACTGAAACTGATAGAAGAAAAAGTAGGGGACCCGCGGATCCCGGCCAGCAGCAGCTCTCACCCAACCGCCAGGTCAGGTGGGCACTCCTGAGGCTGCAGAGCGGAAGAGACCACCAACACTGCTCACCCCTGCCCACATCCCTGGCCCAAGAGGAAACTGTATAAGGCCTCTGGGCTCCAGTGGGGGAGGGCCCAGGAGCGGCAGGACCCCTGCCTGAGACACCTCCGGAACCTGAAGGAAACAGACCAGATAAACAGTTCTCTGCACCCAAATCCCGTGGGAGGGAGAGCTAAACCTTCAGAGAGGCAGACAAGCCTGGGACACCAGAAGAGACTGCTCTCTGCACACACATCTCGGATGCCAGAGGAAAAAGCCAAAGACCATCTGGAACCCTGGTGCACTGAAGCTCCCAGAAGGGGCGGCACAGGTCTTCCTGGTTGCTGCCGCTGCAGAGAGCCCGTGGCAGCACCCCACGAGCGAACTTGAGCCTCAGGACCACAGGTAAGACCAAATTTTCTGCTGCAAGAAAGCTGCCTGGTGAACTCAAGACACAGGCCCACAGGAACAGCTGAAGACCTGTAGAGAGGAAAAACTACATGCCCGAAAGCAGAACACTCTGTCCCCATAACTGACTGAAAGAGAGCAAAACAGGTCTACAGCACTCCTGACACACAGGCTTATAGGACAGTCTAGCCACTGTCAGAAATAGCAGAACAAAGTAACACTAGAGATAATCTGATGGCGAGAGGCAAGCACAGGAACCCAAGCAACAGAAACCAAGACTACATGGCATCATCGGAGCCCAATTCTCCCATCAAAACAAACATGGAATATCCAAACACACCAGAAAAACAAGATCTAGTTTCAAAATCATTTTTGATCATGATGCTGGAGGACTTCAAGAAAGACGTGAAGAACTCCCTTAGAGAACAAGTAGAAGCCTACAGAGAGGAATCGCAAAAATTCCTGAAAGAATTCCAGGAAAACATAAATAAACAAGTAGAAGCCCATAGAGAGGAGACACAAAAATCCCTGAAAGAATTCCAGGAAAACATAAATAAACAAGTAGAAGCCCATGGAGAGGAGACACAAAAATCTCTGAAAGAATTCCAGGAAAACACAATCAAACAGTTGAAGGAATTAAAAATGGAAATAGAAGCAATCAAGAAAGAACACATGGAAACAACCCTGGATATAGAAAACCAAAAGAAGAGACAAGGAGCTGTAGATACAAGCTTCACCAACAGAATACAAGAGATGGAAGAGAGAATCTCAGGAGCAGAAGATTCCATAGAAATCATTGACTCAACTGTCAAAGATAATGTAAAGCGGAAAAAGCTACTGGTCCAAAACATACAGGAAATCCAGGACTCAATGAGAAGATCAAACCTAAGGATAATAGGTATAGAAGAGAGTGAAGACTCCCAGCTCAAAGGACCAGTAAATATCTTCAACAAAATCATAGAAGAAAACTTCCCTAACCTAAAAAAAGAGATACCCATAGACATACAAGAAGCCTACAGAACTCCAAATAGATTGGACCAGAAAAGAAACACCTCCCGTCACATAATTGTCAAAACACCAAACGCACAAAATAAAGAAAGAATATTAAATGCAGTAAGGGAAAAAGGTCAAGTAACATATAAAGGCAGACCTATCAGAATCACACCAGACTTCTCGCCAGAAACTATGAAGGCCAGAAGATCCTGGACTGATGTCATACAGACCCTAAGAGAACACAAATGCCAGCCCAGGTTACTGTATCCAGCAAAACTCTCAATTAACATTGATGGAGAAACCAAGATATTTCATGACAAAACCAAATTTACACAATATCTTTCTACAAATCCAGCACTACAAAGGATAATAAATGGTAAAGCCCAACATAAGGAGGCAAGCTATACCCTAGAAGAAGCAAGAAACTAATCGTCTTGGCAACAAAACAAAGAGAATGAAAGCACACAAACATAACCTCACATGCAAATATGAATATAACGGGAAGCAATAATCACTATCCTTAATATCTCTCAATATCAATGGCCTCAACTCCCCAATAAAAAGACATAGATTAACAAACTGGATACGCAACGAGGACCCTGCATTCTGCTGCCTACAGGAAATACACCTCAGAGACAAAGACAGACACTACCTCAGAGTGAAAGGCTGGAAAACAACTTTCCAAGCAAATGGTCAGAAGAAGCAAGCTGGAGTAGCCATTCTAATATCAAATAAAATCAATTTCCAACTAAAAGTCATCAAAAAAGATAAGGAAGGACACTTCATATTCATCAAAGGAAAAATCCACCAAGATGAACTCTCAATCCTAAATATCTATGCCCCAAATACAAGGGCACCTACATACGTAAAAGAAACCTTACTAAAGCTCAAAACACACATTGCACCTCACACAATAATAGTGGGAGATTTCAACACCCCACTCTCATCAATGGACAGATCATGGACACAGAAATTGAACAGACGTAGACAGACTAAGAGAAGTCATGAGCCAAATGGACTTAACAGATAATTATAGAACATTCTATCCTAAAGCAAAAGGATATACCTTCTTCTCAGCTCCTCATGGTACTTTCTCCAAAATTGACCATATAATTGGTCAAAAAACTGGCCTCAACAGGTACAGAAAGATAGAAATAATCCCATGCGTGCTATCGGACCACCACGGCCTAAAACTGGTCTTCAATAACAATAAGGGAAGAATGCCCACATATACGTGGAAATTGAACAATGCTCTACTCAATGATAACCTGGCCAAGGAAGAAATAAAGAAAGAAATTAAAAACTTTTTAGAATTTAATGAAAATGAAGGTACAACATACCCAAACTTATGGGACACAATGAAAGCTGTGCTAAGAGGAAAACTCATAGCGCTGAGTGCCTGCAGAAAGAAACAGGAAAGAGCATATGTCAGCAGCTTGACATCACACCTAAAAGCTCTAGAACAAAAAGAAGCAAATACACCCAGGAGGAGTAGAAGGCAGGAAATAATCAAACTCAGAGCTGAAATCAACCAAGTAGAAACAAAAAGGACCATAGAAAGAATCAACAGAACCAAAAGTTGGTTCTTTGAGAAAATCAACAAGATAGATAAACCCTTAGCCAGACTAACGAGAGGACACAGAGAGTGCGTCCAAATTAACAAAATCAGAAATGAAAAGGGAGACATAACTACAGATTCAGAGGAAATTCAAAAAATCATCAGATCTTGCTATAAAAGCCTATATTCAACAAAACTTGAAAATCTTCAGGAAATGGACAATTTCCTACACAGATACCAGGTATCGAAGTTAAATCAGGAACAGATAAACCAATTAAACAACCCCGTAACTCCTAAGGAAATAGAAGCAGTCATTAAAGGTCTCCCAACCAAAAAGAGCCCAGGTCCAGACGGGTTTAGTGCAGAATTCTATCAAACCTTCATAGAAGACCTCATACCAATGTTATCCAAACTATTCCACAAAATTGAAACAGATGGAGCCCTACCGAATTCCTTCTACGAAGCCACAATTACTTTATACCTAAACCACACAAAGACACAACAAAGAAAGAGAACTTCAGACCAATTTCCCTTATGAATATCGACGCAAAAATACTCAATAAAATTCTGGCAAACCGAATTCAAGAGCACATCAAAACAATCATCCACCATGATCAAGTAGGCTTCATCCCAGGCATGCAGGGATGGTTTAATATACGGAAAACCATCAACGTGATCCATTATATAAACAAACTGAAAGAACAGAACCACATGATCATTTCATTAGACGCTGAGAAAGCATTTGACAAAATTCAACACCCCTTCATGATAAAAGTCCTGGAAAGAATAGGAATTCAAGGCCCATACCTAAACATAGTAAAAGCCATATACAGCAAACCAGTTGCTAACATTAAACTAAATGGAGAGAAACTTGAAGCAATCCCACTAAAATCAGGGACTAGACAACGCTGCCCACTCTCTCCCTACTTATTCAGTATAGTTCTTGAAGTTCTAGCCAGAGCAATCAGACAACAAAAGGAGATCAAGGGGATACAGATCGGGAAAAGAAGAGGTCAAAATATCACCATTTGCAGATGACATGATAGTATATTTAAGTGATCCCAAAAATTCCACCAGAGAACTACTAAAGCTGATAAACATCTTCAGCAAAGTGGCTGGGTATAAAATTAACTCAAATAAATCAGTTGCCTTCCTCTATACAAAAGAGAAACAAGCCGAGAAAGAAATTAGGGAAACGACACCCTTCATAATAGACCCAAATAATATAAAGTACCTCGGTGTGACTTTAACCAAGCAAGAAAAAGGTCTGTACAATAAGAACTTCAAGACACTGAGGAAAGAAATTGAAGAAGACCTCAGAAGATGGAAAGATCTCCCATGCTCATGGATTGGCAGGATTAATATGGTAAAAATGGCCATTTTACCAAAAGCAATCTACAGATTCAATGCAATCCCCATCAAAATACCAATCCAATTCTTCAAAGAGTTAGACAGAACAATTTGCAAATTCATCTGGAATAACAAAAAACCCAGGATAGCTAAAGCTATCCTCAACAATAAAAGGACTTCAGGGGGAATCACTATCCCTGAACTCAAGCAGTATTACAGAGCAATAGTGATAAAAACTGCATGGTATTGGTACAGAGACAGACAGATAGACCAATGGAATAGAATTGAAGACCCAGAAATGAACCCACACACCTATGGGCACTTGATTGTTGACAAAGGAGCCAAAACCATCCAATGGAAAAAAGATAGCATTTTCAGCAAATGGTGCTGGTTCAACTGGAGGGCAACATGTAGAAGAATGCAGATCGATCCATCCTTATCACCCTGTACAAAGCTTAAGTCCAAGTGGATCAAGGACCTCCACATCAAACCAGACACACTCAAACTAATAGAAGAAAAACTAGGGAAGCATCTGGAACACATGGGCACTGGAAAAAATTTCCTGAACAAAACACCAATGGCTTATGCTCTAAGATCAAGAATCGACAAATGGGATCTCATAAAACTGCAAAGCTTCTGTAAGGCAAAGGACACTGTGGTTAGGACAAAACGGCAACCAACAGATTGGGAAAAGATCTTTACCAATCCTACAACAGATAGAGGCCTTATATCCAAAATATACAAAGAACTCAAGAAGTTAGACTGCAGGGAAACAAATAACCCTATTAAAAATGGGGTTCAGAGCTAAACAAAGAATTCACAGCTGAGGAATGCCGAATGGCTGAGAAACACCTAAAGAAATGTTCAACATCTTTAGTCATAAGGGAAATGCAAATCAAAACAACCCTGAGATTTCACCTCACACCAGTGAGAATGGCTAAGATCAAAAACTCAGGTGACAGCAGATGCTGGCGAGGATGTGGAGAAAGAGGAACACTCCTCCATTGTTGGTGGGATTGCAGACTGGGAAAACCATTCTGGAAATCAGTCTGGAGTTTCCTCAGAAAATTGGACATTGAACTGCCTGAGGATCCAGCTATACCTCTCTTGGGCATATACCCAAAGGATGCCTCAACATATAAAGAGACACGTGCCCCACTATGTTCATCGCAGCCTTATTTATAATAGCCAGAAACTGGAAAGAACCCAGATGCCCTTCAACAGAGGAATGGATACAGAAAATGTGGTACATCTACACAATGGAATATTACTCAGCTATCAAAAACAACGAGTTTATGAAATTCGTAGGCAAATGGTTGGAACTGGAAAATATCATCCTGAGTGAGGTAACCCAATCACAGAAAAACACACATGGTATGCACTCATTGATAAGTGGCTATTAGCCCAAATGCTTGAATTACCCTAGATGCCTAGAACACATTAAACTCAAGACGGATGATCAAAATGTGAATGCTTCACTCCTTCTTTAAATGAGGAAAAAGAATACCCTTGGCAGGGAAGGGAGAGGCAAAGATTAAAACAGAGACTGAAGGAACACCCATTCAGAGCCTGCCCCACATGTGGCCCATACATATACAGCCACCCAATTAGACAAGATGGATGAAGCAAAGAAGTGCAGACCGACAGGAGCCGGATGTAGATCGCTCCTGAGAGACACAGCCAGAATACAGCAAATACAGAGGCTAATGCCAGCAGCAAACCACTGAACGGAGAATAGGTCCCCCGTTGAAGGAATCAGAGAAAGAACTGGAAGAGCTTGAAGGGGCTCGAGACCCCAAAAGTACAACAATGTCAAGCAACCAGAGCTTCCAGGGACTAAGCCACTACCTAAAGACTATACATGGACTGACCCTGGACTCTGACCCCATAGGTAGCAATGAATATCCTAGTAAGAGCACCAGTGGAAGGGGAAGCCCTGGGTCCTGCTAAGACTGAACCCCCAGTGAACTAGACTATGGGGTGAGGGCAGCAATGGGGGGAGGGTTGGGAGGGGAACACCCATAAGGAAGGGGAGGGGGGAGGGGGATGTTTGCCCGGAAACCGGGAAAGGGAATAACACTTGAAATGTATATAAGAAATACTCAAGTTAATAAAAAAAAAAAAAAGAAAAAGAAAAAGTAGGGGAGAGCCTCGAACACATTGGCACAGGGAAAATTCTTCTGAACAAAACACCAATGTCTTATGCTCTAAAATCAATAATCAACAAATGGGACCTCATAAAATTGCAAAGCTTCCGTAAAGCAAAGGACACTGTCATTAGGAAAAAATGGCAACAGATTGGGAAAAGATCGTTACCAATCCTACATCTGATAGAAGGCTAATATCTAATATATACAAAGAACTCAAGAAGTTAGACTCCAGAGAATCAAATAACCATATTAAAATGGGGTACAGAGCTAAACAAATAATTCTCAACTGGGAAATATCAAATGGCTGAAAAGTAACTAAAGAAATGTTCAACATCCTTACTCATCAGGGAAATGCAAATCAAAACAACCCTGAGATTCCACCTCATACCTGTCAGAATGGCTAAGACCAAAAACTCAGATGCTGGCAAGGGTGTAGAGAAAGAAAAACACCCATCCTTTGTATATAACAATGATATACATGGTTAGGGTTGAGAAACTTTGAAGGCAAAATATTTAAAAAGTTTAGTATAAAGTAGATAGTTACTATACACTGTATATGCAGATCTTGGCCCCAATTCAGAGTTATTTAATTCCTGATGTCTTCTTTTTCTCAAGGGGGAAAAATGAAGGCTTATATTTGCTTGCCAATAGTGATCAGGTCTTTCTCCATATATACTTAGCTGTTGAAATAAAGTTTGTGCATGAATTTACCTTTAATCTATATACTACTCTGAGGAAATAATATTGCATTCCTTCTCTAAAGGCCCAAGCAGTATATAAGCATAATTAAATATATTATTTGTATTTGGTTGCTCTGTATCAACTCTTGACACAAAACACTGTTCAATTTCAATTACAAATTGTATTAAAGGAAATTGAATAAGGTCATTCTGTTTTCAAGTGCATTTTAATGTAATGGTGGTGTCCAGTGTGGTGTTCTGTCCTTAGATATACAGATAAATGTGTTCTGGCTTCTGACTGGGCCTAGGTATAGTTCCAAAGTCTACAGGTGTTTTTTTGCATCTCTCTGTCCAAGCACTGTTCTCTGGATTATTCCAGAATCACAACTGAACCAGACAAAGTTTGAAGTATAAGGCATGGGTGGGTGTAAGTTACATGCAAATGGCATATCATTTTATATGGTACACATAGGCATCCTCAGATTTCAGAATGTGTGGAGGTCCTCACATCTATCCTCCAAGAGACAAGTGTGAATGGATTAATTTGTTTACCTCTTTATTTAAAAGACACGCAAAGCGGGAATAAAAAAAAGAAAGAAGGAAGAAAGAAAGAAGGTCTATTGTGTTTAAATACATGAAACATTTAAAAGGAAAAGGAAAGGTATTTTGTAATTTTAAAACATGGAGTTCAGTTCCCAATCATACTTTCCATGTATCTAACAACTAGAATTAATTTCATAAGAGAAGAAAGAAAAATCGTTGAGTGAAGAGGAAAAATGTAAGGTTTAGATAATCCTATGGTATGCTTAACAGCAGAGTGGTGTCTCCTTTTACAGGCAGGTTTATGCAGACCAACACTGAAAAATCTGCTTTCTCTTTTTAGAAGAAATGAGTTCAGGGAGACAAAAATGTTATCAGAAAAAAGTAAAACAAGCACCCATGCTTCCATACCGAGCATGGGGAAAAAAAAGATTATGGACGCTATTGAATCTTCCAGTGAACTTTCCTCTATTAAATCCCTTTGAATTTGGTATCACTCTTCAGAATATTTTATATTTCTAATACATATGTATGAATTACATAAATATATGCAGTCCTACTTTGCATGTTTTAAAAATTATACAAATGCTATTACACTGTATATATTCTTTAGTGACTTGCATTTTGAACATTGCTTTTACGATTTATTCATGTTAATATGTTTAGTTCTAGCCCTCTCGCTGGAATTTTATATAGGTTTTATCTTCCAAATAAATAGATGTTTATCTAGAATCCCATTAATGGACTTTAATATTCTTTTGTGTTATTTATTTATACAGCTATTAAAGCTAATGCTGTTTATGAACATTTGATGAGCTCTTCTTTGGATAAACGTGTGTATGGGGGATACTCAAAAGAACCACTGTGATGAAAGCTATGCACATCTTCTGCTTTGTTTGCCATTCCAAATTACTTTTCAACCTAACTGAACTGATAACACTCTGCTAGGAATAGCCGAGTTTCCACACCACTCTTACATTTTCCCCATTTAGGATTGTTGACTCTGAATTTAACATACACAGCATATATGACCTTGAGGTATGCCTCAAGGTCTTTTATCAGGAAGGCATGTTGGATTATTGTCAAAAGCCTTACTGTATCTATTGGAATGATCATGTGATTTTTGTTTTAAGTCCATTTTTATGATTTAATTTATTTATCAACCTTGGTATTTAAGCCATCTGCATCTCCAGGCTAAAATAACTTGATTTCAGAGGAGGATGCCTTTGCTATAAACTTGTGTTGATTTGTCTTGTTTTGTGCAACTTAATGCAAACTCGGGTAATCTGGAAAAGGGAAAACTCAACTGAGAAAACATCTTCATCAGAATGACTTATAGGAAAATTTATGGACCATTTTGTTGAGGAATGATTGGTGAGAAGACCCAGTCTCCTGTGGGAAGGGTGTGCCACCTTTAGGAAGGGGGTCCTGGGAAATACAAGAACGGTAGCAAAAATTGAGCATCAGGAGCAGTCTAGTAATCAGTGTTCCTCCATACTTCTACTTCAGGTCCCACCATGTTTGAGTTGTAGCCTTGGCTCCCCTCAGTGATGGAGTCCAAGCAGAATGTGTAAGCCAAAGAAAGCCTTTCCTCCCCAAGTTGGTTTTGATCATGTGTTCTTCAGAGCAATAGAAAGCATATGAAGATAGTGCTTATACTCGGTTTGCTATTATTTTATTGAGAATTTTGGCATCTATGTTCACCACAGATTTTCATCAGTAGTTCTCTCTTTGTTGTTGTGTCTTTAATTGGCTTGGGTGTTAGAATAATATTGTTGGGTTGTAGGATTTGAGTACCTCTTCTAGATGTACCTTTTGGAATAATTTGAGAAATACTGGAAATAAATTTAAATGAAAACATAGCAAATGGGATATAATAACAGCAGTCCTAAGTGGGAACGTTATAGCTTCAAGAGCCTGCCTTAAAAGAGAAATAAGAAAGAGGGTAGAGCATTCTTGGTTCACAGCTATTTACATTTGGAATCTGAAATATATCGGCTCACCATTTTTGGATTGCTGATGAACAGTCTGGAATTATTATAATAGTCATACTTTTGAGTAAGTTGGTATTTTTCTTGTACATTAAAAAACCAAGAAATGAAACCCCACAAAAATGAAAAACCAACACAAACAGGCAAAAACCAACAAGACAAAAATAAAAATGCCAAGAGAAAGTGAAACCAAACAAAAGTCTACAAAAACACCCTTGGGCTCAGTCTCTGTTGGCCAACTACTCCTGGGCTTGGGATCTGCCCTAGAATGTGGGTGATTTACCAAATGACTCTCTCTACTGGAGAAAGCTAATTTTCTCTTTACTTGTAGATATCATTGCAGGTAGCTTCCTGGGTGGGCGTGGAACCCTGTGTTGAGATCCCCTCTGAGTGCTGGAACCCTTTCTGTCTTGAATCTATTCGGGTCTTGTGTGTGCTGCCACAGACTCTGTGAGTTTGTACATTAGTCCTGTGGTGTCTAGAAAACCTTAGAGTCACCCATCTCCTCTGCCTCTTACAATCCTTACAATTCTTCTTCCATATAGATTTCTGAGCCTTCGGGGGAGAAGTTTGATGAGAATATTCCATTTAGGACACAGTGTTCCAAAGTCTCTTACTCTCTGCCCATTTTCCATAAGTCTCTGCTAATGTCTATCTAGTGTAAGAGAAAGTTTCTATGATGACGGTCAAGTGAGGCACTGACATACAGGTACAGCAGTATATTATGAGGTGGCATTTCACTTCTGTGTTCCTTTAGCAGAATAATAGTTTTAGGTTCCCCCTAGGCCCATGATCTATCTGGTCTCAAATTCTTGACCACTCTAGCAGAGTCATGTATGGGATCCAGTGAAGGAGACTTAAAAAAAAAAAGATGTGGTTAGTCCCATAACATTTCTGCCACTATTACACCAATATATCTTGCAGGCAGATCATTGTTTAGGTTGTAAGGTTTGTCTGGATGACAGTGATGATTACCTTTTTCCTCTGATAGTATGAAAATGACCTTCCAGTACTATGAATGCTAGTCAATAAGGATGAAGCTTCTAGTTTGGCACCAGCTTAACTCTTCTATGTTCAAAAGTATTGCCTTTAGCTATGGGGCTTTAGCACCACATGGTGGAGAACTACCAATATCCTTGGCAATAGCCTTTGATGTTTGGGGGAATCCATGAGACACCCTTCGGCCAATAATTCAGTAACTCAATTCTTGTCACTGGAAGTTTTACTTGGTGGTTTAAGATATCTAATTGGGTTATTATCTCCACTATTATTTGGTGACTCCATTTATATTCTTTTCATATGTATACATTATATATGTATATGTATTTATTTATGTTTAGGAACAGTACTATGTTTCCACATGGTTTTTTAATGTTGGACATTAGTTAATTATTGTTTCCTACATTGGTCTTTTGTTCCTCTCTCCCACCCTCTTACCTACTTAATATTATCTAGATTCCCCCTTGTTTCTCCATAAAACTCTATTGTATTTTTGCTTCCTTGGTAGATCCTCTCTTCTGTCCTAGTCTCCTACTAGGTACTTACCCTCTGTGGCTATTTGATTTGTAGCACACATATTGGAAACTTAAGAGTTAACACATGCATGTCAGAGAAAACACGATATTTGTTGTTTGGGGTCTAGGCTTGGAACAATATTTTGTAGTTCCATCCATTTGTAAATCATTTAGTATTGCTTCTTTACTTTGTATTATTGACAATGTGGCTATGAGGAGTCACGTACAACTTTTCTCTTTTAATATCTATTTGGAGTTATAAATGCCTCTTGTAGTTGGATATCTAATTTATTAGGTTTGGAAAGTTTTTCTAATTTAGTTGAATAGGCTGTCTATTTCCTTTGATTTCGTCTGTTTTACTTTCTGCTGCACATGTCTTCAAGTTTGGTCTCTTGAATACATTCCAGACTTCTTGACAATCTTGGCTATTTCTTAATTTTTACTAAATATTTATTATATTATTTTTTGACTTTTTTAATTTCTAAAATTCATTCTTCTACAAGATGTTGTCTGATGGTGCTTTCTGAACTTTACCTTTTAAAAACTTTGACAATTCTTTCACTTTTGTTAGTTCTGTTTGGTTCGTTCTCACTATTTATAATTCCTTGGTGATTTTTTCCTCTATATTTTGCATTTTCCCTTTTAATATACTCTTTTATTTATGTTGGACCCTGTCATGTACAGAACTCTTGGATACATTTCTAGAATGTTTGTTTGAGTTTTCTATCCTCATTAAATCTTTTAAAAAAGTTGTCTCTGTGATTTTTGGATTCCATTATAGGGGACGTAAGACACTGGGTATGGGTCATAGTGGGCAGTTGTGTTATATTATTTTTGTTTTAATTCTTGCTTAGCATTCTGTTGAAGTTAATGTCTCTTCCAGCTTTAACATCCTCTAACTCTATTTGGGTTATTTTATGTTATGTGGGTATTCTTTTTTCATGGTTTTTTATTGAATTTTTTAAAATTTACATTTCAAATGTTATCCCCTTTCCCAGTTTCCCATCCATAAACCCCATATCCCATCCCCCCTCCCCCGTGGGTTTTCTCAGAGCGTTGTATGCAGCAACTTCTGTGTGGAAACTGGTGAAGCTTGGGTTGGTTCTCGTGTTGGGTAAATGAGGTGATTTGCTCTTGTCCAGGTGAAAAAAAGGACAACAAACTGGGCCACGAGCTAAAGGCAAGGCCAGTGGAGGGAATCATAACCACAGTTAAATGCTGAACTTTTTGAGACACTGTGATCTCTCGGTGAAATCTTGGACTTCTGTTGTCAAAACCTCAGCCCGAATCTTCAGTAAATTCTGAGGTTAAAGCCTTGATTCTGGGATGAACTCTAAGAGCCATATAGTAACTTTGTAGTCAAAGCCATGGTCCAGGTTAAGCTTCCTTTCCCCTTATTAAGTCATGTCCAGCAGCACCTGGAATTCCTCCTCCTGCTAATGACACACCGTGGACCTGGTCAATGATGTACACTCATCCCAATAGGCCCTACTGACATCCCAAAGGTTTAAAGTGCTTCTGTTTTCCTCAATAAACTAAACCCGTTCTCCAAAGCTGTTCCCCAGTATGTATTCTTTGCCCACACACTCACCAGGGCCCACGGCCCTGCCTGCACTCACTTTTCCTGCGAATTTCACTCTCTTCAGCACAGCTCAGTGCATAGGCAGATATAGTTCGCTAAGCTTGTTTCTTTATGTTTCATCTACAAAGCACTGGATTTTCTCAGATGTTTAATATTCAGTCATTTAGAAGTAGTACTATAGAGACATGTAAAAGTAGATTGGCTCTGCCAGCACCTGACCAATACAGATGCTGATACTCAGAGTCAACCATCAGACTGAGTCTGGGGAGCCCAATGGAAGAGTTAGGGGAAGGACTGAAGGAGCTGAAGGGCATTGCAACTTCATAGAAAGAACTACAGTATCAACTAACTGAAACGCCCAGGGACTAAACCACCAACGTGGAGTCACCCATGGCTCCAGCTACATATTGAGCAGAGGATTACCTTATCTGGCATCAAGGACAGGGGATGCCCTTGGTCCTGTGGGAGGCTTGATACCCCAGCATAAGAGGATACTAGAGCAGTGAGGCAGGAGAGGGTGGGTGGGTAGGGGAGCACCCTCATAGAGGCAAAGTGGAGGCGGGATGGTATGGGGAGTTATGGAGAAGAAACCAGAGAGGGGGACAAACTTTGAAATGTAAATGGCTTACCTAGATAATTTATTGCTGATATATATTAATCTTAAAGTGTTATGGAGCTGAATATTTCATTCATTTTTATTTTACATGGTCTGAGCATGAACATATATCTATATAAGTATTTAACATATGCATTTGTTATTCCCATTTCAATTTTTCTGATATCAGATAGGCTGAAGTCTCTACTACGTTAGGATTCACTGGTGCCTTATTTTGGTATAGCACTTTCCGTTTGTATGGTTGATAACTGTTTCTGTACCTTTACTTTGTTCTCTCTTTCTGTTGCGTTTTCTTTCTTTCCTAATATAGGTGATAAAAATACCTTAGATAAAATATATTTCTTTTGTATAGTGTTAATTTTGCTCCCTTATTTTTATTTTTAGAATTGTATGTTTCTGTATCCTTCCTTTCTGCTTCTAAGTTTTCCCTTTACAATATCACATGCACTTTTATTATTGATTTATTTATAATTTTATACATTTCTTTATTATATTTATTTATTACAGTATGTAGTGTCATAATTTTTGCATATTGTATTTTTTGTACTTCCTGTTTACCATCTAATAGTATACCATCTTGATTTAATTTCTTTTAGGTTAATCAAGTTTTATTTTTTCTTCATTTTCTTTTGTACTGGTTAATGTACTTATGTGTTCTATTTCCATTCTTTAATTTGTTTGTACTTTAAACATTGCCATTAAAAGAAGTCTAAACTATCTCTCAAGTAACAGAAGGCTTATCATTGTCTAATTTGCATTTTGTCTTACCTAATGAAAACAATACTGTTGCTACAATGTGATTACAGCTCTTTAATTGATAGCATACTGTTAAATACATGAAATAATTGTTCAAATTAATAATTATTCATAATTCCTCCTCTTTATTTTACTGATTTTTAATCTGTGCTCAAGTTTTGTCTCAAACTCTAGAGTTTTTAAAAACCCTTTTCTTTTTCTCCTCTTTTTTTTCTGAAAAATGATTTTATTTGAATGATAGTTTAGCTGGATATAAAATAATGGAGTATATAAAATATTACTGAAAACATAAGTGGCTTCAATGGCATTGTGAAAATGATCTATTGTGATTCTGCAATTTTACTGGAGAATCTATCATTCCTCTTGTTGCTCTTAAGGTCATGTCACATCAGTGATTACTATGTTCAAAGTATGTAGTTTGTAAAGAAAATTAGATTTTACAATTCCACATTAGCAATCATTGTGTTTGTTGATAACAAGAAATTATGACTTCCATTGTTTCTGATTTATGATTTCTACAAATGTTGCTTGCCTAACTTTTCTTATGGTTAATTAATGATTAACTCCATGTCTTTTTTGTCTTTCCATTTCTTATTTTCTTCATTTATTTTATTGTATCCTGATATTGATTTAGTCTGATATTGATGTATGGTTTTCTTGATATATATATATATATATATATGTATATATATATATATATATATCTTTATTGGATTCTTTTCAGTCTATGTTTAAACCTGATCCTTGTAAATACTCCATAACTTATTTCACTAGCATTCATCATAATCCTATTTCTTTATTCCTCTCAAGTGCCTGACATATTGGATAATTGTTATTTTCAAATATTAAACAAAAACATCTGTTTAATTTATTTTTTTATTATACCTATCATTTTATGTTGTTAGACACTATAGCTTATGTACCTAATGTGAATATGTTAAGATATTTTTCTCCCACCCATTTTTCTGTTGACTCTGGCTTGTTATGTAACGTGGGCTTCAAATTCATATTCAGTTGTCTTTCTCTGTTATAACCTGGGAAGGATGACTTCATGATTTGTCGCTACTGAGATGGTTTGAGTTTGTGTCTTCCAGGCTTCAAATTGGATGCAGTTTCAGAATAGCACCCTTGTTTCTTGTTTTCACTTAGAGAAGAGTCCCACACAAAGTTCTTTTGTCACATCCATTTCCAAAGACACAGATTTTAATGAACCTCATGCTCAAGGTGGGTGATGTCCTTCAAGGATGATAGTTGCATGAGTCACTTTTATTCCAGCTCATCAACTCACAAATTTCCAGAGCTTCAGGTGGCCTTTAAAGGCCACACCTATTGATTACTCAGCTCAGGCAAACCTCCGTGACTGCCAACTTGTCAATGCTTATTATAACACTGGCTTTCAATTGCCCCATCTCTTGGATATACTGCAAGTTTCAAATCTAAACATTTATGTGCAAGGAGTTTATCCACAATTTTGACAGATTTATTTTAACAGGTGTTCCTCTCCCCCATCATTAAACAGAAAAAAATTTACTGAAAGAAAAAGTCAGCTTTCTTTAAAAATTCATCAGTACAAACCCACAACCTCTACTTTTAACTGTTTAGTAGTAAAAAGTATTGCTCAATTAAGAAATTGGCCTTATTAAACTACTATATTAAACAAACTATTCTTTTCACTGGATAGTATTAAAGAATAATGGAACATATTTTATTAATAAACCACACTGTTTAAAGTTTTAGCATCTTAAAACATTTTTCAAGAGTTACAGCTGTCATTATTATTGTTTTTATTTAGTAATTTATTCAATAATATACCTATGAGGAACTGATTACATTTAATTTTTTCCTCATTTATTACATCCTGATTACAGTTTCCTCTCCCTCCTTTCTTCCCAGTCCATGCCCCTTCTCACCCCTATCCATTCCTCTTCCATTCCCCTTTAGAAATGGGATGGCCTAGGAATATCAAACATACGTGGCATGTCAAGTTGCATGATTATCTGTTACTTTACAGCTAATTACAAGCGAATACATACCATGTGTGTCTTTCTGGGTATGAGTTATCTCATTCAGAATGATTTTTTTCTAGTTCCCATAATTTGCCTGCAAATTGTAAGTTGTTATTTAATAGAAGACTAATATACCATTGTGTAAATGTACATTTTATTTATCCATTCTTTGGCTGAGAGACAACTAGGTTGGTTCCAGTTTCTGGCTATTATGAATAAAACCACAGTGTACATAGTTGATGGCTTTGAGTTGAGTAAGTGTCCTTGTTAGGTATGATAGAGCATTTGTGGGTATATGCCTCCAGTAGTAGTATAGCTGGACCCTAAGGTACGGAATTCCCAATTTTCTGAGAAACCACCATATTGATTTTAAAAGTGGCTATTCAGGTCTGTACTCCTACCAGGAATGGAAGGAATGTTGCCCTTTCTCCACATCCTCACTAGCATAAACTGTCACTTGTGTTTTTGTTATTAAACATTCTAAAAGAGTAAGGTGCCATCTCAGAGTCATTTGCATTTGCCTTTTCCTGGTGGCTAAAAATTTTGAAAAATTTTAAAAGTGTTTCTCAGCGATTTGAGATTCTTCTGTTGATAAATCTATGTTTAAATCTATATCCAATTTTTAAATGTGCTTCTTTGGATTATTGAAGTATAGTTTCTACAATTCTTTATATATTTTGGAAATTAGTCTTCGGTTAGATGTAAATTTAGAAAAATCTTTTTCCAATCTGTAGGCTGAGCTTTTGTCCTATTGACAGTGCCCTTTACCCCACAGAAGCTTTTCAGTTTCATGAGGTCCCATTTGTTAATTGTCCATTTTAGTGCCTCCTATTTGAGTTTCTGTTCAGGAAACTGTCACTGATGTTCTCTTCAGGATGTTGTTTCCTGTGCCAACGCATTCAAGGCTACTCCCTACTTTTTCTTCTATCATGTTCACTGTATCTGGTTATGTAGAGGCCTTTGATCTTCATGGACTTGAGTTTTGTGCAGGGTGATAGATATAGACTGATTTGAATTCTTCTTCATGCTAACATCCTATTAGTCTAGCATCATTTGTTGAAACTCCTTTCTTCCTTCCTTTCTTTCTTTCTTTCTTTCTCTCTCTCTCTCTCTCTCTCTCTCTCTCTCTCTCTCTTTCTTTCTTTCTTCCCTTCTTTGGCGTATGTTTCTGGCTTCTTTATTAAAAAAAGAATCAGGTATCTATAGTTGTGTGGATTTACATGTGGGACTTCAATTCAATTTCATTAAGCAACTCGTCTGTTTTTATGCCAGTATCATGTGGATTTTATTACTATAGCTCTGAGATCAAGTTTGAAATCAGGAATGTTGATACCTCCAGAAATTCTATCACTGTACAGGATTGCTTTAGCTATCCTGTTATTTGTTTTGTTTTGTTATTTTAGTGTGTGTGTGTGTGTGTGTGTGTGTGTGTGTGTGTGTGTGTTTCCATATGAAGTTGAGTATTGTCTTTTCAAAGTCTGCAGCTAATTGTTTTGAAAAATTTTTATGGGGTTTGAGCTGAATCTGTAGGTTGCTTTTGGTAAGATGGCCCTTTTTAAAAATTATGTCCGTCTTATTAATCCTTCCCTTATGAGCTTGGGAGTTTTTTCCATCTTCTTCAATTCCTTTTTTCAAAGGCTTGAAATTCTTGTTACAAATTCTTGAAAGGTCTTTCACTTACTTGGTTAGAGTTACACCAAGATATTTTATACTATTTATGGTTATTGTTTCCTTTATTTCTTTCTCAGTCCTTTTCTCTCATGGATATAAGAGGGCTACTGATATTTTTAGTTAATCTTATATCCAGCCACTTTGCTGAAGATGTTTAATTAACTGTAGGAGTTACCTGGTAAGAACATTTGGGGTATGCTCTCATGTCATCTGCAAATATGTATAATTGGACTTCTTCCTTTTGATTTGTATCACCTTGATCTTCTTTAGTTGTCTTATTGCTCTATCTAAAACTTTCAGTACTACATTATATAAATATAGTGATAGTGGAGAGAGAGCCTTGACTTTTCCCTTTCAGTGAAATTGCTTCGAGTTTCTTTCTATTTAATTTGATGTTGGCTATCAGTTTGCTGTGAATTGCCTTTATTTTGTTTAGGTATGTGCCTTATATCCAAGATCTCTTTAAGACTTTATCATAAAGAGATGATGGATTTTATCAAAGTGTTTTTCAGCATGTAATGAGATGATCCTGTGGGATTTTTTTTCTTTCAGTTGCTTATAAGGTAAATAACATGGACAGATGCTCATATGTTTAATCATCCCTGAATCTCTGAGATGAAGCCTAATTGATCATTTTAGATGATCTTTTGGATGTGTACTTGGATTCGGTTTGTAGGTATTTTGTTGAGTATTTTCAAATTTTTTGGCTTACATTTTTATTGGATTTTTAATTTATTTACATTCCAAATGTTATCCCCTTTCCTTGTTTCCAATCCATAAACCTCCTATCCCATCCCCCTCCCCAATCTGCTATGAGGGTATTCCTCCATCCATCCAACCAACCCTTCCCACCTCACCACCCTGACATTCCCCTACATTGGGGAGTGCAGGCTAGGCAGGGCCAAGGGCTTCTCCTCCTATTGCTGCTCAACAAGTCCATCCTCTGCTACATATGCAGCTGGAGCCATGGGTCCTTCCATGTGTACTCTTTGGATAGTAGTTTAGTCCATGGGAGCTCTGGTTGATTGGTATCGTTGTTCTTATGTGGTTATAAACCCCTTTCAACTCCATCAATGCTTTCTCTAATTCCACCAATGGGGACCCCATTCTCAGTTCAATGGTTGACTTCGAGAGTCCCCTCTGTATTTGTCATGCTCTGGCAGACCCTCTTAGAAAACATCTATATCAGACTCCTGTCAGCATGCACTTCTTGGCATCAGCAATGTTGTCTGGGTTTGGTGGCTGTATGTATATGGGCTGGATCCCCAGGTGGGGCAGGTTCCAAATGGCCATTCCTTCAGTCTCTGCTCCAAAATTTGTCTCCATATCGCCACCTATGATTATTTTTGTTCTATCCTTCTTCTTGAGCTTCATGTGGTCTGTGGATTGTATCTTAGGTAATTTGAGGTTTTGGGTTAATATCCTCTTATCAGAGAGTACCTACCACGTGTTTTTTTTTTTTTTTTTTTGTTATTGGCTTACATCACTCAGGATATCTTCTAGTTCCATCCACTTGCCTAAGAATTTCATGTAGTCATTGTTTTTATGTAGTTATTGTCATTATGCTGAGTAGTACTTCACTCTGTAGATGTACCATATTTTCTGTATCCATTCCCCTGTTGAAGGACATCTGGGTTCTTTCCAGCTTCTGGTTATAAATAAGGCTACCATGAACATAGTGGAGCATGTGTTCTTGTTACATGTTGGAGCATCTTTTGGGGATATGCCCAGAAGTGGTATACCTGTATCCTCAGGTAGTGCAATGTCCAGTTTTCTGAGGATTTCCAGAGTTGTTGTTCCAGCTGCAATCCCACCAACAATGGAGGAGTGTTCCTCTTTCTCCACATCCTCCCCAGCATCTGTTGTCACCAGAGATTTTTTTTTGTTTTGGTTCTTTTTTTTCGGAGCTGGGGACCGAACCCGGGGCCTTGTGCTTCCTAGGCAAGCGCTCTACCACTGAGCTAAATCCCCAACCCCGTCACCAGAGATTTTTATCTTAGACATTCTGACTGGTGTGAGGTGGAATCTCAGGGTTGTTTTGATTTGTATTTACCTGATGACTAAGGATGCTGAACATTTCTTTAGTTGCTTTTTGGCCATTCAATAGTCCTCAGCTGAGAATGTTTTGTTTAGCTCTGTACCCCATTTTTAATAGGGTTATTTGGCTCTCTGGAGTCTAACTTCTTGAGTTCTTTATATATTTTGTATATAAGCCCTCTATCAGATATAAAATTGGTAAAGATCTTTTCCCGATTTGTTGATTGCTGTTTTGTCCTAATGACAGTGTCCTTTGCCTTACAGAAGCTTTGCAGTTTTATGAGTTCCCATTTATTGATTCTTGATCTTAAAGCATGAGCTATTGGTATTCTGTTTAGGAAAATTTCCCCAGTGCCCATGTGTTCGAGGATCTTCCCCACTTTTTCTTTTATTAGTTTGAGTGTATCTGGTTTGATGTGGAGGTCCTTGATCCACTTGGACTTGACCTTTGTACAGGGCAATAAGAATGGGTCGATTTGCATTCTTCTAAATGGTGACCTCCAGTTGAACCAGCACCATGTGTTGAAAATGCTATCTTTTTTCCACTCGATGGTTTTAGCTCCTTTGTCAAAGATCAAGTGACCATAGGTGTGTGTGACTTCATTTCTGGGTCTTCAATTCTAGTCCACTGATACTCCTGCATGTCTCTGTACCAATACCATACAGTTTTTTTTTTTTTATCACTATTGCTCTGTAATACTATTTGAGGTTAGGGATGGTGATTTCCCCTTGAAGTTCTTTTATTGTTTAGGATAGTTTTTGCCATCCTGGGTTTTTTGTTATTTCAAATGAATTTGCAAATTGCTTTCTCTAAGTCTATAAAGAGTTAAGTTGGAATTTTGATGGGGATTGCATTGAAATGTAGATTGCTTTTGGCAAAATGGCCATCTTTACTATATTAATCCTGCCAATCCATGAGCATGGGAAATCCTTTCATCTTCTGAAATCTTCAATTTCTTTTTTCAGAGACTTGAAGTTCTTCACATACAGATCTTTCACTTGCTTGGTTAGAGTCATACAAAGCTATTTTATATAATTTGTGGCTATTTGAAGGGTCTCATTTCCCTAATTTCTTTCTCAGCCTGTTTATCCTTTGAATAGAGGAAGGTTACTCATTTGTTTGAGTTAATTTTATATCTAGCCCCTTTAAATTATCTGATCCTACTGCAAAAGCATATACTGAACAAAACTGGAAAATCTGGAGGAAATGGACAATTTTCTAGACCGATACAAGGTACCAAAGTTAAATCAGGATCAGCTAATCCATCTAAAGAGTCCCATAAGCCCTAAAGAAATAGAAGCAGCTATTGAAAATCTCCTATACACACACCAAAAAAAAAAAGAAAGAAAAACTAACAACAACAACAACAACAACAACAAAATAACACCCCAGGACTAGATGGGTTTAGTGTAGAATTTTATCAAACCTTCAAAGAAGATCTAATACCGGTACTCTTCAAAGTATTCCACAAAATAGAAACAGAAGGAACACTACTTAATTCACTCTTTGAAGCCACAATTATGCTTATACCTAAATCACACAAAGACCCTACAAAGAAAGAGAACTTCAGACAAATTTTTTCATGAATATCAATGAAAAATACTCAATAAAATTCTCACAAACTGAATCTAATAACATATCAAAACAGTCATTCACCATGATCAAGTCAGCTTCATCAAAGTAATCCACAAAGTAAACACACTCAAGGAAAAAAAATGATCATTTCATTAGATGCTGAGAAAGCATTTGGCAAAATTGAACACCCCTTCATGTTAAAGGTCTTGGAAAGATCAGGAATTCAAGGCCCATACCTAAACATAGTAAAAGCAATATACAGTAAACCAGTAGCTAACATCAAACTAAATGGACAGAAACTTGAAGCAATTCCACTAAAATCATGGACTAGACAAGGCTACCCACTCTCTCCCTACTTATTCAATATAGTACTCGAAATCCTAGTTAGAGCAATCAGACAACAAAAGGAGGTCAAAGGGATACAAATTAGAAAGCAAGAAGTCAAAATATCACTTTTTGAAGATTATATGATAATATACTTAAGTTACCCCCGACATTCCACTAGATAGCTCCCCCAACTGATAAGCAAATTTTTGAAGAATGGCCTAATGATTCTTTGGATTTCCTTAGCACCTTTGTTATGCTTTACTTTTTGTTTCTGAGTTTTGTCAATAAGATATTATCTACCTTAATTTCTAAAGTACCAACTTTGTTTTATTGATTTTTTTTACTGTTCTCTTTTATTTATTTCAGCCCTGAGATTTTTTCCTGCTATCCACTCCTCTTGGTTGTACTTGCTTTTTGTCGTTGTTGTTGTAGAGCTTTTAGATGTTCTGTTAAGTTGCTACTATGAGTACTGTTTTCTTTATCGAGACACTTAGTGCTATGAACTTTCTTATGAAGCCTTAATGCATATTGTGCATTCATTTTCACTGAATTCTAGGAAATCTGTATATCCTTTGTTTCTACCTTGACCCCGCAGTTGTTTGTTTGTGAGTTGTTCACTTTCTGTGAGTCTATAGGCTTTCTGTTATTCCTGTTGTTGAAATTCAGCTTTGAGTCATGGTGTGCTGAAAGGATACAGAGGATCACTTGAATTTCCTTATATGTGTTGATACTTGCTTTGTGCTTAGATCTGTGGTAAGTTAGGACAAAGTTCCTTGAACTACTGATGAGAAAGCATGTTCTTTTGTGTTTGGGTGAAAATGTTCTGTAGATAACACAGATGCCAGGTCCATTTGACTCATAACATTTGCTAGTTTTGTTATTTCTCTGTTTAGTTTTTGTCTGGATGACCTCCCCTTTGATTGGAAAGAGTGGGCTATTGTAGTCTCCCACTATTATTGTCTGGAGTTCAATGTGTGATTCGTGCTTTAGTAATTTTTCCTTTACAAATGCGAGTACCCTTGAGTTGGGCATATGTGTTCAGAATTGTAGCATGATCTTGGATTTTTCCTTTGGCATGCAATGCTCTTCCTCATCTCTTTTTGGTAAATTTTGGTTGGAAGTCTATATTGTTAGACATTAGAATGGCTATACAAAGTTGCTTCTTGGGTCTATTTGAATGGAAAATCCTTTTGCAACCCTGTAGTCTGAGGTAATGTCTATCTGTGATGATGAGGTATGTTTCTTGTATGCAGTAGAAGGATGGATCCTATTTTTCACCCATTCTGTTAACTTGTAGCATTTTACCGGGGAATTGGGGCTCTTGATATTGAGAAATATTGACGACTAATGATTGTTAATTTCTGTTGTTTTATTGGTGGTAGCAATGGTGTGTGTCCATGTGTGTGTCTGTGTGTGTGTGTGTGTGTGTGTGTGTGTGTGTGAGAGAGAGAGAGAGAGAGAGAGAGAGAGAGAGAGAGAGAGAGAGAGAGAGTGAGAGAGAGAGAGAGAGAGAACATTCACATACTCATACATTTTCCTTCTTTAGGTTTTGGTGGTATAAAATTTATTTCCTGTATTTTCATGGGTGTAGTTTACCTACTTGGGTTGAAGTTTTCCTTCTGGTGCCTTCTGTAGGGCTGGATATGTGGATACATTTTGTTTTACTTTCCTTTGTCATGGTATATCTTGTTTCCTTCATCTATGGTGATTGAAAATTTTGCTGGATATACCAGTTCTGGCTGACATTTGTGGTCTCTTTGAATCTGCAAGACATCTCTCCATGCCCTTCTATCTTTTACAGTCTCTGTTGATAAGGCAGTTGTCACCCTAATAGGCCTGTCTTTATATGTAACTTGATTTTTTTCTCCTTTCAGATTTTAATATTCTTTCTTTGTTCTGTTTGTTTAAGGATATTGATTATTATGATTATTTCTGTTCTAATATATTTGGTATTCCATAAGATTTTGTACTTTTATAGGCATCTCCTATTTTTTTTTAATTTAGGAAAAAATTCTATGACTTTGTTGAAGATCCCGGATTTTCTAGATGTTTTGTGTCAGAAACTTTTTAAATTTAATATTTTCTTTGACCATTGTATCAATTTATTATATTATACCTTTTCTCTATCTCTTGAGTTCCCTTGGTGATACTTGCATCTATAGCTCCTGTTCTCTTTCCTAGTTTTTTTTTTTATTTCTCTGATTGCCTCAGTTTGTACTTTCTTTATTGCTTCTATTTCCATTTTCAGGTCTTGAACAGTTTTACTCATTTTCTTCACCTGCTTTTTGTTTGTTTGTCTTTGTTTTTTCTTGGTTTTCTTTAAGGCTTTAATTTGTTTTCTCTCATTGTTTATTTGTGTTTTCCTGGATTTCTTTAAGGGCTTTTTTTTCATTCCTCTTTAGGGACCTCTATCATCTTCGTTAAATTTACTTAAGTTTTTATTTACTTTGCTTATGTATTTATTTTTATGCTTCAGCTATGTTGGAATAGTCCAGGGTAGTTGTAGTAGGAGAGCAGGGTACCATACCTGTTGTTGATTGTTCTTACACTTGTGTATAGGCATCTAGATTTGGGGATCAGTGTAGGTCTAGAAGCTTTTTCCTGAGTTTGTTTTTGTTGGAGGTATGGGCATGGGGTGTAAGCAGCTTGGGTCTTTGTGTTCTGAACTGAAGTAGTGGGAGGGTTTTGAGTGCAGGTGGGGCTCTTATTTATTCTGGCTCCTGACTACATTTTAATATAAGCAAACTGTTTTTGAAGAAATAACATATTTTCTAAAATGATTTATTTAATAGCAGGAAGAGTGTCTCTATTTTACATTTTCCTTCCTCCATGTCTCCATTTGATCTTCCTGTTCCCATCCTCATCTGCCCCCCAGTCTGTAAAATCTATTCTATTTCCCCCTCCCAGGGAGAACTATGTGTCTCATACTCCTTAATGTTTCCTCTTTACCTAACCTCTCTGGGTCATAGTTTGGTTATCATTTACTTACTGGAAAAGACAGCATCCACATAACTCAGTGAACATCAAGAAGTGGAGCCAGCTCCTAAATAGATTCTTCATCCCTCTGTTGTAGTGTATCTGATACAGAAAAGTCTGCTGCAGGCTACCAAACACCAGCCCAACAATAAAATAGTTGACCTACAATCTGTCCCACTTGCAAAATATGCTAGGACAATTGTGGCACAGAACTTGTGAGATTCGTCAACTAATGTCTGATGTGACTTAAGACCTACTCCATGAGACAGAATCAATACATGACACTATTAGGGCAATCAAGAACCTGGGACCTAGGGGTAAAAACCTGGTACCAGAAAAAAATATATATATACATATATATATTAATACTATGTCTTCTATTGTTATTCTGCTATACTTGTAGACTAGTACTTTATTTAGCTATTATCAGTGAAGCTTCCTCCAGCAGCAAATGGGAATGATGCAGGGGTGCACAGCCAGACATTACAGGAGACAGAGCCTAAATGAGATGTTTCCCTCAACTTCCTCTCCTCAGAGTTCAGGGAACCCTGCACAAGAGGAAGTGGAAAGATCATAAATGTCAGAGGGGATGCAGAACAACAGGAAAACAAGGTGCATATGAGCTCACAGAAACTAAATCAGCAAACAAAGGGTCTACATGGTCTGGACGAGATCCTCTCTCTGTCCACTATAGCTTTAGCATAGTATTTTTATGGACTACTGAGTGTAGAAATGAGTTTGTCTCTCATTTTTGTGCCTGCTCTTGGGGCTTTTTTCCTCCTGTTGTGTTGCCATGTTCAACAGCATCATGGTTCGCTTTATCTATTCTTCTATTTTGTTGTTTGGTTGTTATCTCTTAGAAGCCTGTTCTTTACACAGAGGAAATAGATCTGGAGGGGAGTGAAGGTGGAGGGGACCTTGGAAGAGTAGATGAAGGAGAAACTACAATTGGGATTTATTGTGTTAGAAAAGACTCTATTTTCAATAAAAGGGGAAAAACCTCACAAAATAAAAAAAATGTTTGTGTAGGGTTGTAGCCCTGAATCTGCCCCTGCTGCAGGCCATGGCCACTCGGGGAGGCAGAACGCCTGGAGTTTGACTGTGCTTATCTCATGCTGCTGCCACTGCAAGGGCAGGTGCTGGGCTGTAGGGAAGCCCCAAGGCACTGCTCCAGGGGTAGGTATGGGGTGGGAAAGCATAGTCTGAGACTTAGAAAAGCTGGAGCTGTCTCAGGGTTCCCTGAGACAAGGCCAGGGTGTGGGGTTCTCAGACTCTTGGACATCCAGGCACCTCTGGGAGGGAGCTTCTCCTTGACCCAGGAGGGATGATTGCCCTTATCTTGGCAGTGCTTGGCTTGGTTGACTGGGAACACACAGAGGCCTTCTATGGGATGTTAGGCTTTACTCTATAGGTGAAGGCCTTCATCTTGGCTCCCCATGGTGGATCTTGGTGAAAAGAGACAGTCCATGGTTCTAAATAGTTAATTGTTATGGCAGAAACTCGATGAATAATACCATGCTTATCTTCTCAGGGTGAGATTAAATACCCTTTTCAGGGAGAAATTTCTGGGAAGGGAAGCTGATTGGCCAAGTCCTCCGGGCCTCTAGGTACCTCATTAGTATGACAAACTCTGTCTTGAGCCTTGTGACTACAGGTCATGTCTCTTTTATGTGAGAAGCATGGCATGAGATCCAAGTGAGTCTAGCAGGGATCTGGGAGTCACCTAAGTCTCAAGTATGTGTCCACAGTGTCTCTGGGTTTCAACTTATTCTACCTTACCAAACTTCCTGTCATGGTTTTACATCGCACATGTTTGTGTATTTTATATTCCACATATTTTCTTTCTGAAATTTTGTGTTTAGCATATTATCATTAGTTGATGCTTCTGTGATGAATAACTCAAACTTCATTTTGCCTCATTTTGTTTGTGATCTTGAAATTTCCAGTTAAATATGGAAGTAAATTATCCGAGGGAACTATCACATTGAATGTAATTGATACAGCCAACTTGTGGCTCACTGAGGGCCTACTATAGCAAAAAATAGTTATTTCTAGACAAAATCATAAAAATACTTAAAACACTATGAGACTTTTTTGTAACTATTTTGACTAACTTGATGGCATGTTTATCACGAGTGAACTTTGTGGATGACAACATTGTGTCACAATGTCAAAGACTGGACACACTTAGCACATAATAGTGTCAGATCAGGGACTGAACTCAGTCATCTCTATCCTTCTACTCTCAATATGTGCAGACAAAATTTATCAAGTTGTAGCTTCACAGAGCATATTCTTATGTGGGTCTCTAAGGAAGAATGTGAATGCGGAGAAAAGAGAATCCACAAAGAGCTGGAATAGAACGTCTTCCTGATGCCTTAGTGACACTTGGAAACTTGATACATAAATAAATTTTTGGGTTCTGTATCTTAGATCAACTGTATCAGACACTCTACAAATTCAGAAACTTGTTCAGCCTGCCCTCAGTGTTTTCACTGCTTGCTAGAGTTTGAAATCCACCATGATGGTAACATCCTTCAATTTGCCAAAGGGGAACACGCGCTACAGCAATGTTCACAAATATCTACTGTGCATGGGAATTGTGGGCCTCAGGTGAGCCTGAACATGGTGCACTTCCAAGAAGCAGCTGGCCATGGCCGCTGTGCTGCTGCTGTTGCTACTGTGGCTAATCCTTTGTGAGCTGCATTTGATTACACGCCAGCTGATAAAAATCTAGGAGGTACCAGGGAAAATAGGCTTCATGTTGACCTTGCCAAGGTTGGCCCAACACTGAGGAATATCAACTACACTGGCTCCATTAAGCATTCTGATAGCTGAGACAAAGAACGGCCTTATCCTGGGCCTGGGATTTTAAGAAGGCAATCTATCATAAAACGCCTATAAATGAGATGGATGTATGAAGCTTTATGCTTATGCCAGGTTAGATTGGATGATGTGAGATCTCATGACATGTTCGCACTACATTACATTTCTCTATAGCCACTTGTGGAAGGAATGAACATCTTTAGCGTCCCATAAGCTACTCTAACTGGACACATAAAGACAGGATGCCCTCATACAAAGGAGGCAGAGGGCTAGGTCGTGCCAGTGTACTCGGCTTAGAAGGTGTGCACTTCGAGAATTGCTATTCACCTTGGCTAGATATACATATCAGACAGGTATTCGTGGCTTTTCACATTAGTTAAAGTGAGAGTAGCAGCAGAATTTGTTCTAGAGAACTCTTTTGAGCCCTGAATAAGTAGAGTTGAATCAGTTGGGAGGCGTTCAGAGGAAAACTGACTTCTAATGTAACTCAGTATCCTACTTAGTTTTCTTTACCTGCATCATCCCTGCCTTTTCGTAACTGTTATCCCATTATTTTGGCTTCTTTTTTTCCCCCATGAGTAGGAGAACAATGAGAAAGAAGAAATTGTTAGCAGCCTAGTCAAAGGTCATATGGTAGTATGTAATTAATGTCATTGAGAGGGGACTCTTAGGAAGCAGAACATGTACCCCCCAAAAAATAAATCTGTACAATATTTTCACAGAAAGAGACAGAAATCCTTTTGCAGTATGGCTAAGTTGTAGAGGATAAAAAACTGAATGAAGAATATCCTTTTCAGGTTTTTTTTTTCAGAAACATACAGTTTTTAAATGTTAATGAGTTAATGATATATAAGGGGAGTGGCCTGTCTCAGCGTGTCTCACTGTTTCTCAGCTTGCCTGGGGTCACTCATGGGTGTGAGCCTTCATTTCCAAGACATCATTTGACATGGATAACAACTGAAGAAAATTACTGAGTTCCTGTGAGATCTCACCTTTCTTCTCTCTTTTCATTGTTTTTTTTATTTTAAATGGAGTCCTCAATTTGTTACTCTTTTCTCTTCTGCAGATGATTGGTAAAATCAGTTTGACAATCACTCCCTCCCTGCATGTGGTCATTGGTGTCTTGGGTTAAGAAGCAGAGAAAGAGAGTAGGGTTCCCACCACTGCCCCCCCCCCATACACACACTGAAGTTTTGGACTGATTCTGTAATATACTTTTGTTGACATTTATTTTCAATCAGAATAACTCAACTTCATTTCTGAGAACGAATATTTTCGATAGAAGAAAAAAACATGATTCTTTTTTGCATTGATTTTAGTTTCTTTTCTAAATGATTTTACTATGAATTTTCTTTGGGCACTTATGCAAGCAAGTGGAGTTTGTA
The DNA here is from genome assembly GCF_021556685.1 of Rattus norvegicus. NCBI lineage: Eukaryota > Metazoa > Chordata > Mammalia > Rodentia > Muridae > Rattus > Rattus norvegicus. Next base: position 227,382,654 of record NC_141535.1, on the reverse strand, counting down.
TGTGCCTGGTCCACCTGGATACTAGAAGAGAATGCCATATCTCTTAGAACTCGAATTACAGAGATTTGTAAGCCACCGCATCGGTGCTGGGAACCCAGGTCTTCTGGCAAAGCTAATAATTTTAACTGCTGACCTAGTTCTCCAGCCCCTCAAACTCATTTCTTTTCAGAAAACAAAACAAAACTCTGAAATCTAGATATGACAAGTTAAATGAAAACAGCTCATATATACACAGTATTATTAAACATTTTTGACAGTAATTTTGATTTTTGTAGGCTTCCAGGGATATACGGCATATTTGAAATCTTAGTAAAATGAAACAAAACAGAAGTACCCAAAGGAATATCCCATTGAGTCTTTCCATATTTTACTTAGTTCTTACAAAATAGACCATTGAGAATGAGTGTCAGGAGTTAGTGCTTTTGAGAATGAGTATTGAAAGTTAGTGTTTTATAGCTAAATTAAATGGTAGATTTTTAATTGGATATTTTATTTACATTTCAAATGTCCCCTTTCCCGATTTCCCGGACATAAGTCTCCTATCCCATCCTACTCCCCTTCTTCTATAAGGGTGTTGCCCTCCCCATCCATCTCCTTTTCCTGCCCCCACAAAACTTCCCATATACTGGGTCCAACCTTGGCAGGACCAATAGCTTTTCCTTCCATTGGTGCCCAAAAAAGTCATCCTCTGCTACATATGCAGTTGGAGCCATGGGTTAGTCAATGTATAGTGTTTGGGTAGTGGTTGAGACCCAGGGACATCTGGTTGGTTGGCATTGTGGTTCTTATGAAGTTACAAGCCCCTTCAGCTCTTTCAATCCTTTCTCTAATTCCTCCAACAGGGGTCCTGTTCTCAATACAGTGGTTTGCTGCTAGCATTTGCCTCTGTGTTTGACATGCTCTGGCTGTGTCTTTCAGGAGACATCTATATCCTGATCCCGTCAGCATGCACTTCTTAGCTTCACCAATCTAGTTTTGGTGGCTGTATATAAATATATATGAGGCACATGGGGGGCAGGCTCTGAATGGGCGTTCCTGCAGTCTCTGCTCTAATTACCTCCATACCTTCTCCTATGAATATTTTTGTTCACCCTTTTAAGAAGGAGTAAGTAAAGCATCCGTATTTTGGTCATCTTTTTTCTTGAGCTTCATGTGGTCTGTGGATTGTATCTTGGGTAACTCAAGGCTTTTGGGCTAATATCAATTTATCAATGAGTGCATACCATGTGTGTTTTTCTATGATTGGGTTACCTCACTTAGGATGACATTTTCTAGTTCAATCCATTTGTCTATGAATTTCATGAAGTCATTGTTTTCTTTTTTTTAATTTTAATTTTTTGTTTTTACTGAAAATGGACACATAAACTCCAAGCACAAAAACAGAAGCTACCCAGTCTGAAAGATACTTGTCACCGGAAATCTAGAATATCTAGAACACTCATGCTTTTTCTTTTTTTTCTTTTTTTATCTTTATTAACTTGAGTATTTCTTATTTACATTTCAATTGTTATTCCCCTTCCTGGTTTCCGGGCCCACATCCCCCTAACCCCTCCCCCTCCCCTTTTATTTGGGCTTCCCCTCCCCATCCTCCCCCCATTACCACCCTCCACCCAATAATCACGTTGACTGGGGGTTCAGTCTTGGCAGGACCAAGGGCTTCCCCTTCCACTGGTGCACTTACTAGGCTATTCATTGCTACCTATGAGGTCAGAGTCCAGGGTCAGTCCATGTATAGTCATAGGGCAGTGGCTAGTCACTGGAAGCTCTGGTTGGTTGGCATTGTTGTTCATATGGGATCTCGAGCCCCTTCAAACTCTTCTAGTCCTTTCTCTGATTCCTTCAACAGCGGTCCTGTTCCTGGTTTGCTGCTGGCATTCGTCTATGTATTTGCTGTATTCTGGCTGTGTCTCTCAGGAGAGATCTACATCCGGTTCCTGTCGGCCTGCACTTCTTTTCTTCATCCATCTTATCTAGTTTGGTGGCTGTATATGTATGGGCCGCATGTGGGGCAGGCTCTGAATGGATATTCCTTCTGCCTCTGTCCTAAACTTTGCCTCCCTATTGCCTGCCAAGGGTTTTCTTGTTCCCCTTTTAAAGAAGGAGTGAAGCATTCGAATTTTGGTCATCCTTCTTGAGTTTCATGTGTTCTGTCCATCTAGGGTAATTCAAGCATTTGGTTTAATAGCCACTTATCAATGAATGCATACCATGTGTGTTTTTCTGTGATTGGGTTACCTCACTCAGGATGATATTTTCCAGTTCCATCCATTTGCCTATGAATTCATAAAGTCATTGTTTTTGATAGCTTAGTAACATTCCATTGTGTAGATGTACCACATTTTCTGTATCCATTCCTCTGTTGAAAGGCATCTGGGTTCTTTCCAGCTTCTGGCTATTATAAATAGGCTGCTATGAACATAGTGGAGCATGTGTCTTTGTTATATGTTGGGGCATCTTTTGGGTATATGCCCAAGAGAGGTATAGCTGGGTCCTCGGGTAGTTCAATGTCCAATATTCTGAGGAACTTCCAGACTGATTTCCAGAATGGTTTTACCAGTCTGCAACCCCACCAACAATGGAGGAGTGTTCCTCTTTCTCCACATCCTCCCCAGCATCTGTTGTCACCTGAGATTTTGATCTTAGACATTCTGACTGGTATAAAGTGGAATCTCAGGGTTGTTTTGATTTGCATTTCCCTGATGACTAAGTATGTTGAACATTTCTTTAGGTGCTCTGAGACATTCGATACTCCTCAGCTGAGAATGTTTTGCTTAGCTCTGTACCTCATTTTTAATAGGGTTATTTGTTTCCCTGCGGTCTAACTTCTTGAGTTCTTTGTATATTTTGGATATTAGCCCTCTATCAGATGTAGGATTGTTAAAGATCTTTTTCCAATCTGTTGGTTGCTGTTTTGTCCTAATGACAGTGTCCTTTGCCTTACAGAAGCTTTGCAGTTTTATGAGTTCCCATTTGTTGATTCTTGATCTTAGAACATAAGCCATTGGTATTTTGTTCAGGAAATTTTTCCCAGCGCCCAGGTGATCGAGACTCTTCCCCACTTTTTCTTCTATTAGTTTGAGTGTATCTGTTTTGATGTGGAGGTCATTGATCCATTTGGACTTAAGCTTTGTACAGGATGATAAGAATGGATTGAATTGCAATCTTCTACAGGCTGACCTCCAGTTGTACCAGCACCATTTGTTGAAAATTCTTTTTTCCATTGGATGGTTTTAGCTCCTTTGTCAAAGATCAAGTGACCATAGTTGTGTTGGTTCAATTCTGGGTCTTCAATTCTATTCCACTGATCTACCTGCCTGTCTCTGTACCAATACCATGCAGTTTTTATTACTATTGCTCTGTAATACAGCTTGCGGTAAGGGATGGTGATTCCCCCAGAAGTTCTTTTCTTTTTGAGGATAGTTTTTCCTATTCTGGGTTTTTTGTTATTCCAAATGAATTTGCAAATTGCTCTTTCTAAGTCTATGAAGAATTGAGTTGGAATTTTGATGGGGATTTCATTGAATCTGCAGATTGTTTTTGGCAAAATGGCCATTTTTCTACATTAATCCTGCCAGTCCATGAACATGGGAGGTCTTTCCATCTTCTGAGATTTTCTTCAATTTCTTTCTTCAGATACTTGAAGTTCTTGTCATACAGATCTTTCACTTGCTTGGTTAAAGTCACATGGAGGCACTTTATATTATTTAGGTCTATTGTGAAAGGTGTCATTTCCCTAATTTCTTTCTCAACCTGTTTATGTTTTGAGTAGGGGAAGGCTATTGATTTGTTTGAGATAATTTTATACCCAGCCACTTTGCTGAAATTGTTTATCAGGCTTAGTAGTTCTCTGTTGGAACTTTTGGGGTCACTTAAGTATAGTATCATATCATCTGACAAAAGTGATATTTTGACATCTTCCTTTCCAATTTGTATCCCATTGACTTCCTTTCATTGTCTGATTGTGTTGGCTACAACTTCAAGTGCTATATTGAATAAGTAGGAAGAGAGTGGGGAGTCTTGTCTAGTCCCTGATTTTAGTGGGATTGCTTCAAGTTTCTCTCCATTTAGTTTGATGTTAGCTACTGGTTTGCTGTATATGGCTTTTATTATGTTTAGGTATGGGCCTTGAATTCCTGATCTTTCCAGGACTTTTATCATGAAGGGCTGTTGAATTTGTCAAATGTTTTCTCAGCATCTAATGAAATTATCATGTGGCCTTTTCTTTGAGTTTGTTTTTATACTGGATTACCTTGATGGCTTTCTGTATAGTGAACCATCCCTGCATCCCTGGGATGAAGCCTATTTGATCGTGATGGATGATCATTTTGACGTGTTCGTGGATTCAAATGGCAAGGATTTTATTGAACAATGTTGCATCATTATTCATAAAAGAAATTGGTCTGAAGTTCTCTTTTTTTGTTGGTTCTTTTTGTGGTTTAGGTACAAATATAATTGTGGCTTCATAGAAGAAATTGGGTAGTGCTCTGTTTCTATTTTTTGGAATAGTTTGGACAGTATTGGTATAAGGTCTTCTATGAATGTCTGGTAGAATTCTGCATTAAACACATCTGATCCTGTGCTTTTTTTGGTTGGGAGACTTTTAATAACTGTTTCTATGGGGTTGTTTAGATGGTTTATCTGATCCTAATTTAACTTTTGTACCTGGGATTTGTTTAGAAAATTCTCCATTTCCTCCAGATTTTCCAGTTTTATTGAATATAGGCTTTTGTAATAGGTTCTGAAGATTTTTTTGAATTTCCTCAGATTCTGTTGTTATGTATCCTTTTTCTTTCCTGATTTTGTTAATTTAGATATTGTCTTTGTTCCCTCTGGTTAGTCTGGCTAAGGGTTTAATCTATCTGCTTGATTTTCTCAAAGTATCAGCTCTTGGTTTTGTTGAATCTTTGTATAGTCCTCTTTGTTTCTACTTGGTTGATTTTAGCCCTGAGTTTGATTATTTCCTGCCTTCCATTCCTCTGGAGTGTATTTGCTTTTTTCTGTTCTATAGCTATCAAGCTGCTGATGTATGTTCTCTTCTGTTTCTTTCTGTAGATACTCAGAGCTATGAGTTTTTCTCTTAGTACTGCTTTCATTGTGTCCCATAAGTTTGGGTTATGTTGCACCTTCATTTTCATTAAATTCTAAGAAGTCTTTACTTTTTTCTTCATTTCTTCCTTTATCAAGTTATCATTGAGGAGAGCATTGTTCAATTCCCATGTATATGTGGGCTTTCTCTCATTTTTGTTGTTATTGAAGACCAGCCCTAGTCCATGGTATTCTGATAGAATGCAGTGGATTATTTCTATCTTCTTTTATCTGTTGAGGCCTGTTTTGTGACTGATTATATGGTCAATTTTTGAGAAGGTACCATGAGGTACTGAGAAGGTATGCCTTTTGTTTTAGGTTGAAATGTTCTGTATATATCTGTTAAGTCCATTTTGTTTATAACTTCTGTTAGTTTCTATATTTCTCTGTTTAATTTCTGTTTCCATGATCTGTCCCTTGATGAGAGTGGGGTGTTGAAATCTCTTCCAATTATTGTGTGAGGTACACTGTGTGATTTGAGCTTTAGTAAGGTTTCTTTTATGAACGTATGTGCCCTTAAATTTGGTGCATAGATATTCGGGATTGAGAGTTCATCTTGCTGGGTTTTTCCTTTGATGTATATGAAGTATCCTTCCTTATCTTTTTTTGATGATTTTTGGTTGAAAGTTGATTTTATTCAATATTAGTATGGCTACTCCCTCTTGTTTCTTTGGACCATTTACTTGGAAAGTTGTTTTCCAGCTTTTTTCTCTGAGGTACTGTCTGTCTTTGTCTCTGAGGTGTGTTTCCTATATGCAGCAAAATGCTGGGTCCTCTACATATCCACTCTGTTAGCCTATGTCTTTGTATTGGGGAATTGAGTCCATTGATGTTGAGAGGCATTAAGGAATACTGATTGCCGTTTCCTGTCATTTTCTTTGTTAGAGGTAGAATTCTGTATGTGTATTTCTCTTCTTTTGGTTTCATTGAAAGGAGATTACTTTCTTGATTTTTCTGAAAGGGTTTAGTTTCCCTCCTTGTGTAGAGGGCCGCAATAACATTCGCCACCACTAGATGGCGCTGGCTTCCACTGAGCCCCACGTGGAAGGCCGAGCTAGACAAGATGGCGCTGGCCTCCGCCGCGCCAGCCGACTTCCTTTCAGGAAGTTAACTGTGTGCGCATGTGCAAGAGTGCCTTCGTGCCAGGACTTTGCCCATTCCGGGGCGTGCCTTATGAGATCATGGGTAAGCGACCAATCAGGTGTTCTTGCGCCGCGCTAGGGTGTATATAGCCGCGCCATACGGGCGCGTGGGGGCTTCTCCTTAAGATATTAATAAAGTTTGGTCGCAGCTAGGATTCCTATGTCCCCGCGTGTTTTCTTACTGGCGAGAGGAAGCGCAAGGGACATCCTTGTGTTGGTGTTTTCCATCTATTATCCTTTGTTGGGCCAGATTTGTAGAAAGATATTGTGTAAATTTAGTTTTGTCATAGAATATCTTGTTTTCTCCATCTATGCTAATTGAGAATTTTGCTGGCATTTGTATTTTCTTAGTGTCTGTATGACATCTGCCTAGGATCTTCTGGCTTTCATAGCCTCTGGAGAGAAGTCTGCTGTAATTCTTACAGGTCAGGCTTTATACATTACTTGATCTTTTTCCCTTAAGGCTTTTAGTATCCTTTCTTTGTTTTGTGTATTTGGTGTTTTGACTATTATGTTATGGGAGGAATTTCCAATCTATTTGCAGATCTGTAGGCTTCTTGTATGTTTATGGGCACCTCTTTCTTTAGGTTAGGGAAATTTTCTTATATAATTTTGTCGAAAATATTTACTGGACCTTTATGTTGGGACTCTTCAATCTCTTCCATACCTATTATCCTTAGGTTTGATCTTCTTACTGAGTCCTGGATTTCCTGGATATTTTGGGTTAGGAGCTTTTTGCATTTTACATTATCTTTGACAGTTGTGTTGATGTTTTATATGGTACATTCTGCCCCTGAGATTCTCTCTTCTATCTTTTGTATTCTGTTGGTGATGCTTGCATCTTTGACTCCTGATTTCTTCCCTAGAACAATTCCAAGGTTATCTCCCTCTGTGTTTTCTTTATTGTTTCTATTTCCATTTTTAAATCCTGGACAGTTTTGTTCAATCCTGTTTGGCTGTGTTTTCCTATAATTCTTTAAGGAATTTTTGTGTTTATTCTCTAAGGGCCTATACTTGTTTACTTGCGTTGTCCTGTATTTCTTTAAGGGAGTTATTTATGTCCTTCTGAAAGTCCTCCATCATCACCATGAAATGTGATATTTAAATCTAAATCTTTTGTTTCCTGTGTATTTGGAAATCCAGTATTTGCTTTGTTGGAGAACTGGGCTCTGATGATGCCAAGAACTCTTGGTTTCTGTTGCTTAGGTTTCTTGGCTTGTCTCTTACCATCACGTTGCCTCCGGTGTTAGCTTGTCTTGCTCTTTCTGACAGTGGCTTGACCATCCTGTAGGCCTCTGTGTCATTACTCCTGCAGAACTGTTTTCTTTCAGTTATTTCTGGGAACAGGTGCTCTGCTCCCAGGTGTGTAGGAGCTCCTGGTGACAGTCTTTCAGCTCTCAGGGCAGGCAGGAATTGGAAAGGTCCTGCCACTAAGTGCTCCTAGGTCCCTGTGCCTAGGGGGCAGAGAAGGGGCCAGGCGATTCCCTCTTGGGTTAGGATTGTGGGCAGAGGGTAGTCTCCTCTGTTTCTCAGGAATGTCTGCACTTTTGAGGGTCCATCTCTCTCCCCCATGGGATTTGGTGGCAGGGAACTGTTTGACCATTTCAGTTCAGTTCTGGGGACAAACCAGAATGACAGGTACTTGCTGCTGACTGCTCCTATATTCCTGTGTCCAGAGGCACTATGCAGTTTCCTCTTGGACTGGGGATATGGGCAAAAATGGGTAGAAATGTAGGTCTGTTCTGCGGTCTCAGGATTGTCTGCACTTCTGGGTATTCAGCTCTTCCCCACTTGGGATTTAGAGGCAGGAAGCTGTTGATCAATTCAGTTCAGTTTTGGGCACCAAAAGTTAGTATTTTTTGAGACCAAGTGTCAGCAATTAGTGTTTGTGAGCTGTGCAAAGTTTGATGCAATATGAGCAGGACTTTCCATGTTGCCCTGAGTATACAGTGACAATGGCTTTAAGTATTTTCTTCCTGCACAGAACTATTATTTCACCCAGTGGCAGAAATAACCAGCAATATTTAATGTGTGTGCTTCATGTAGCTATAAAATAAATAGATAGTCCTCTCAGAAGTTACATCCTGCATTATATAAGTATCCCTCATTAACACAGTGTAACTTGTCACAAATGATCATTTTCATCTGGCCACAAAGCGTTCTCTTTGTCCAGGTCTAGACATTTTCATTGATCTTGTTTGTATATAGAGAGTGTGTGAAGATAATTTCAGTCCAAATATTTAATTGAGTTTCTCAAAGCATTTTACTGTTTACGGTCAGCAGCAACAAATGCAATGGATCTTCCTGTGAATTAATTTTCTTCTTCAAAAGCTATATGGACAAGGACTGGTGCTGAATCTGTAGATCTGTAACTTCCATTCATTGAGGGTAATGGTTCTCTGCATCCGTAATACTATGACCCTTTGTATTAAAAGGTCATTGTATTAATTGTTCCTCATGCTTATGGTTACCCCTGCTACCACAAAATTATTTTCATTGCTACTTCATAACTAATTTTGCTACTGTTATGAATGCAAATCCTGTTAAAGGGTTCAGGGATTCTCCAAGGGGTCTCGACCCACAGTTTGAGAACCACTGGTCTAGGGTGTGCACAAAGCTCCTCCATTTGCAAAAGACTTTTGAGAGACTTGGTATGACTGGCCAGGAGGACCTGTCTGGGATCTCCCTCATCTGCTTCTGTTGAAGTCTGAGCTCATGAAGTCCTTAAGTCTAAAAACTGTGGGCTGCTTTTCCTTCTGGGGGGAATAATGATGAGGTGAAAGGATTCTGGCAAGTCTATAAGTAGGTTAGGGAATAATAATGTAATCTGATTATAAAAAGAGGCATAAACCTGCTTACAGACCTGACATTTTCCCAAGTCATGGAGACATCCACCTCCTCCAATTCCCACCCTACCTCCTGTCTCTTCCTCTGTTATTAAACACACACATACCAGTAAAGAGTAAACTATGCTTGTAGAATCAGACTTCTGAGTATAAAGATTTGCTGCTTCATTCAGTCCTGACATTGGAGATTTTGGATATACGAATCAGGTAGATGTTAGAATAGTACTTGTATTCTAAAGCATCGGGAATGCCTGCAGTGGTATGGGCTTTCTGTAAGGACAAATGGTGACATGTTTTCAGGAGCCACTGAAGTTTGAAGAGCCTCTGGGAATGCATGACAGATAAAGAGCTTTGCTGATGTCTCCCCTGTGAAAATTTCAGGATTCTAAGTAGAAGTTTCTGTTGGGGTTCAGTCCCCTACTCTACAGCCTCTTCCAAAGCTGCTCTCTATTACCAGGTGGGATTTGAGAGAACAAGCAGATAAGACAAGCCTGGTACCTGTGGGCTGTTGTGCATGGAAGACTCCCTTTCTGTCACCCAGGAGCTCCTGCTAACCATCAGTTGGGAAGAAGTGTAAAATCTTAGACCCTTGAAAGCTCATGACAATATGCTTGCACTATTCCTAAGATTCATGGTTTTGAGTTTTTTATTTTTATTTTATTTAACTAGTGTTATTTATGTCATCAGTAAGAGTGCTTTCCCTGAACCCAGCACATGCTTGTGGGGCTTCGTCTTTCTCTCTTCTCTTACCTCATATGCTTCTTCCTTATCAAGTGGGAGTAGCATTCGGAACACCAAGTGAAGGGAAGGGCCTCTGCCTTGTTCCTCTCCAACTGCCCTTGATGGTGATGTATTCTCATGTAGCACTGAGTAAAGATCCACATCTTCATTTCTAAACCTTCAATTTCAAAACTTTCTCTATGACACATGATTAAAATCAACCCGGTCAAGTATCTACCACACAATAGGGTAAAATATTAGTGGTTTATCATTGAAGATTGTTTGACTTTTAAAAATCTTTCCAGGGGTGGATATTTTAATCATAGAATGTATTTATGAGGTCAGTAAACATGGGCTACTGGAGGAAGAAAACAAGGGAGGCAAATGAAGGAATTTTGAAATGATAAAATCCCATTTATAATATAGACCACAGAGGCAAACTTTGAAGAAAAATGAAGAAAGGTGAGTTGAGGACATTTTTATGTGTTAGACTGTATTTTTAGGTTTCATGGCATACTGTGGCCTAGCTTTGATGTCTTTCAGCTTTTCTGTACCCAAATCCTTTGATAGCTTTTCTGCAAAAGAGACTTGAGTAAAAATTTGATTAAAAACCAAAACTGGGGGGACACAAATATCAATATTTCTATTCTTCTTGTGCTAAATCATTATGTCCCCCATTTCCTTCTTTATCCATTATTCTTTTTTATTCAGTGCCTTTTTTATAACCCTCATTAAGTATATCTTCTCAAATATTCACATATTTCTCGGGAACATTTAGCTTCCTTTCAAGAAAATGCCAACTTATTTTTTTTTAATCTCATTTATTTTTCCATCCCTGTTTAACAGTTTTCCAATGACAATTATAGGACACAGAAAGTAGGGAAAAATGTAGGGCTTTTGTGAAAGAGATTAGTTTCTGCGTGAAGGTGAGCTATGTCAGAAGAGAGGTCCAATGTCATATCAAAAAGTAGAAGGGTCATATTCTATCAAAAGCCTAAGAGTTTTCATATGTCGAAAATGGAGAGGTGACAAGAAAGGAGAAAATAATGGAAGAGAAAGGGTAAATAGTGAGGGGGAAAAGAGACTGTGAAGGTCATTTGTCAACTTGTTCTAAGTAAGGCAAATGCTGACAACCTGTAGGAGTCCCACGAAAGCATGCAACCTGGACACGTTGGTGCAGCAGTCACTAGACAGTGTTGGCTGTGTGACCTGTTGTCCATTGGACCTGTCAGCTCCATTAATTTGGGGCTCAATTAATGTTTTTCTTCTTTAAAAACTTATTCTTTGAGAACGTGAAACATTATATATTTTTACCCGTATCATTTTCCATCCACTGATTTCTCCCAGATTCTCTTTCTACCCTACTCATCAGGCTTCAAGTTCTTTCTCTTCCTTGAAAATACAAAAATAAAAAATAAATAAAAAAGAAAAAGAGCTACTAAAAACCACGGAGCCTGGTTAATGTTGGCCATCTACTCCTGAGGATGGGGCTTGTCGCATAGTATGGTTGCTATCCCTCCATTGAAGACAACTGGTATCCGCTTTTCCAGATGCTGCTATGTGTGACTAGCTTCTCGGCCAGGGATGAGACTTTTGTGCCCACTTCCACTCCCTTCTCTATGCCTTTGTCTTGTGCAGGCCTTGCATGTCCTGTCACAGTCTCTGTGAGTTCCTATGTGAACCTGCCCTGTTATGTCTGGAAAATTCTGTTTCCTTGGAATCATCCACCAACTCTGGTTCTTATATTTTGTCCACACTGGCTCCACGGGTTTAACCCCATTGTTCACTTGCTTGTCCAGTTCTCCTTTTGGTGGCAATGTGAAACCTTTCTGTTTTACTTTCTGTTGCTTTCATGAAGTTTCCTGAACCAGAGACATCTAGCATCAGCTTGTTAATGTGGCTCAGCAGAAAGCAAGGCCTGTGTAGTTCTCAACTGTGCTGTTTCTTGGACCACTAGTTTCGCCCCTCTGAATACAAAATAAAATATATGTATTGTACTTGTTAACTCTGTGTGTGCATATGTTTGCATGTGCATTGTGCGTGTGTGGTGGGGGTATATGTGCATATATGTGCATGTTTTCAAGCCCTGCATATGTATAGAGGCCTGAGGAAGATGCTAGGTGTCTTGCTCTACCACATATCATTTTGTTTTCTTGAGACAGGGTTTCCCACAGGAGCTAGGGTGGCAGCTAGCAAGCCCCAGTGATCTTTCTGTCTCTGCTTCCATCCCCTGAAGACCTGGGTTACTGAAGCGACCATGACTGGCTTTTGAGCAGGTACTAGGATTTCAAATGTACCCCCTTACGTTTGTGGAGCAAATACTATTAACCACTGATGTATCTCCCCATTCTTCTAAATACCTTGATTTTGACAGCTCAATCAGATATGACATTTTTCAATGTGGCATTCTATGTAATATAATTTGTAAACTTACAAGTATCAATCCTTTGAAATTAATTTGGGATGGAGTATCTAGATAAACTATCTAGGAATTAATTCTGTCAGCATCAGACTGGCATATAGTTGTGTCAGTATTTCATATGTATTATGTGGTAACCCTGCGTATAACATTATGAAGAAATGAGAAACCGTATGTACATGCATACGTAAACATTTGTGTGCATACTTTTGTTGAGATATAATTCATATTCCATAGAATGTTGCCTCTGAAATTATGTAATTAAGTTATTATAAACATAGTTATAAAGGTGTGCAAGCAGTGACTATCCACACCAGAAAGCCTGGACCCACCAGTCCCCAGTCTTTGTTTCTTATTATTCTAACAACTAACCCATTTTCTGTCTTTCCAGCTTTGATAAATTTCATAAACGTGCATATAAAATATGTCACATATTGTTTCTGGGTTCTTCCCTCATGACTATGTCTCCAGGGCCCATCTGTGTTCCAGCAGGTATTGACATCCGGGCATTCCACTCCTTTTCCACACTGAATCACCAGCATATGCACTCAGCACATTTGTGTGTTCCTCATGCATTAATGAACATCTGAGTTGTTTGTCCTTCGCCAGGATGAAAAATGGTGCTGTGACCATGCAGTCTGTATTTTTATGTGTGCACACATTTTCAGTTATCTCAGGCATGTATCGAAGTGTGGATTGTTGGCCTTATGGTGATTTAGATTCTTAATATTAATATAAACATATATAGATATACCAATTTAGAAAATGTTATTATACACTTTTAGGCATAAAAAGTTTTATACACACACACACACACAGACACAGACACACACACACACAGACACAGACACACACACACACACACACACACACACACACACTGTATTCTTTGTAGAAGCATTAGAATGATGAGATCTTTCCTAGATTTGAGGTGTTGACCAGATTCCGGGTTCCACGATGCCTTCCTCATCTTCAAAATCAGTGTTACTACGGCATCCCATCTGCTGCCCTCTATGGCTTTTGATTGCATCATCAAACCAATCGCAGTGACTCCACTGCAACTCCTTTTCCCTGTGTAAAGATGTAAAAGTGTGTGTGTGTGTGTGTGTGTGTGTGTGTGTGTGTGTGTCTGTGTAGATGTACTATGCAGGTGCGCGCATAGATCAGAGGTTAACACCTACCTCAGTTCATTCTTTAACTGTAAAAATAGTTTCTTTTTGAGAATTCCATACATGAGTATTACACCTATCAACTTCCACATGTTCCTCTCAGATTTATATTTTTAAATTATTATTCACATACATTCATACATACATACATACATACATACATACATACATACATACACACACACATATTGAGTCCATTCACTTCTCTTTGCTCATATCCATGAATGTCCAGGGCTGAGCACTTGGGATTAGCCAGCTGAAGAGCTTGTCCATTGGGCAAACTCAGTCTCCTTTCCTCCATTGCTCTTTGCCCCTTTCTGTTTCCTTTTCAGTCTCTCACTGAACCTGGAGCTCACCATTCTCATGAAACTGACCATCTGGTGAATGTGCAGGAGTCACCTGTATGTGCTGTGCTTCTGTCCTACTGGAATCACACACATTCACTGCTTTGGAGATGGGACTTCAGATGCACCTGCTTCCATAGCAAGTGTTTCATCTACTGCTCCAGATTCCCATATCCTCTTGCTCCAGATCTTCCCAGGACTTTAGCCTGAGTGCACTTCCAGTGAAACTTGCTGAGTAATATAACTTTTTACAGATTGTGATGATCAGGACATGGACCTCTTAGGGGGTCTCTATTCTGTCTATATCACATGCCAACACTGTGTTCACCCTTCTGAAGGACTGCCCATTTTATATTCCCACTAGCAAAGTAGGAAGCTTCAAAATTGTCCACACTCTCAGAAACACTTTAAATTGTAATAAGCTTTATTGTTTCTAGAGCAGTTTAAATTCACTGCAAAATACAGAACAGCAAATACAGAGTTCCTCGGATAGTCCAGACCTGTGAGTAGCCCATAGCACTGACACATTTGTCATACACAGGCACTGTGGGCATCCCATATGACCCTGACACATTTGTTACAATCGCTGAGCTTATACTGACATCATTATCTCCCGAAGTCCGTACTTAACATTAGGCTTCCTGCTGGGTGTTGGACATTCCAGCATGGAAAAGCTAGAGTACCATGTATCCTCCATTGCAATGACAGCTTAAAACTTCCTCTGCTTACACGTTCTCTTTCCTTTTAACCCCTAGCACTCACCCATCTTCTCACTTTTCATGATTTGGTACACAGTATAATAGAGTTGAGAGTATAAAAACAGTTTTATTTATACACCTATCATATTGGTTACTGTTGTATTGTTTGAACATTGTATTCACACAAATCATATGCTTTAATGTAGTCCCCTCTAATGTTCCCAGACCTCTCACCACTATTACCTCCAAATTTCATTTTTCCACTTCTGAATCCATTCTAATTATCAGTTATGGGGATGGGTAGGGCATCTATTAGATCATGGGTAGCCTGCCATAGGCCACATCCTCACAGAAAGCTGATTCTCCCTGTTCTAGGGACAATCAACTGCCATCAGGATCTTAGGTAGAGATGGGACTTGGTGACCATTTCCTTACTTCACATTGTGATTTTTTTACAGTTTGATCTGATCTTGTGCAGACATGTGTTCAAGTGTTCAATTACCTTCTTGTGCTTGGGAAACACTGTTACTCTGTAGTCATCCACTGCCTCTTGCTCATGTAATCGTTCTTTCTTCCCTTTTGCAATGGTTCCAAAGCTTGTAAGAAGGGATGTGAAATAGATGTCCAATTTAAGGGTGAACACTCCACAATCTCTTCTTATTCTTTATACGTTGGCTAGTTGTGGGCTTTTCCTCCATTCGGCTATTATGTCATGTGTATGTACATAGATGTATCCGTGTCTGTGTGTCTGTGTGTGTGCATGTGTATACACTCTACATATTACAAATGTTAGGATACATACCATATTTATCTTTCTGCATCTGCATTACTTCATATAGTATGATGATCTCCAAATTTATTTATTTATTTATTTCCCAGCAAATGACATAATCTCATTCTCCTCTATGGTTGAAGGTAACTCAATGGTCTGCTAACATGTATTTTCTTTATCCATTTATCTCTTGAGGGACACCTAGATTTGCCTTACAGCTTTAATGAAAATAGTGTTCCAATAAAGATGAATGTGCCAGTGTCTCTATGATGGCCTTGCAGTGCTTTGGATATATATCGAAGATATAAGGGGCTGGAGAGATGGCTCGGTGGTTAAGAACATTGACTGCTTTTCCAGAGGACCTATGTGATAGTACTATTTCTCTAGACTTATTCCCAATAGCAGTGTATAAGGTTTCCCTTTGCTCCTCATCTTCATTAGTAATTGTTGCTCTTTGCTTCCTTAATAGCCATTTTGAGTGGAATGAGATTGGATAATATTTTTATTTTTGTATTTTGCTGAAACTACCCTCAGAGTTTTCTAGTGGAATCCTTAGGGTCTATTATACACAAGACGATGGTGTGTGCAAGTAGGATAATAATTTGATTTCTTAATTTCCTGTTTGTGACCTTTTTTCCAAAAACAAAAGCCCTTTAAAATTTTTATATGTACGAGTGTTTTGCTTGCATATATGTCCGTGTAATATGTATGCTCTCTGTTCACAGAGGCTATAAGAAGGTGTCAAATCCCCTGGAACTGGAGTTATTTACAGGTGTCAGCCACCGTGTGGATACAGTAAATTGAGCTCAGGTTCTCTGGAAGAGGAGACAAGCACTTAACTGCTGAGGCTCTTGAATTTTATTCCTTTTATTTCTTGTCATAGTTCTTTTTTGGAGACTTTAAGGACTACATTGACTGAAGACTGAGGAACAAAGATATTCATTTCTCATTCCTGGTTTCAGTGGAACTGTTTGGGGTTTCCCCATTTAGGATAAATCAAGATGGTGCTGGGGATAGTTGTTCTTTTTCTTATGCTAAGTTTTGAGAATTTTTTTTTGTTGTTGTTGGGTCTTTGTGTGGTTTAGGTATAAGTATAATTATGGCACAATATAAGGAATTGGATGGTATTCCTTCTGTTTCTATTTTGTGTAATAGTTTGGACAGCATTGGTATTAGTTCTTCTATGAAGGTCTGATAGAATTCTCCACTAAACCCATCTGGTACTGGGCTTATTTTTCTTTTTTCTTTTTTCTATCTTTATTAACTTGAGTATTTCTTATTTACATTTCGATTGTTATTCCTCTTGCTTTCTTTATTGCGTCTATTTCCATTTTTAATTCCTTCACCTGTTTGATTGTATTTTCCTGGAATTCTTTCAGGGATTTTTGTGATTCCTCTCTATAGTCTTCTACTTGTTTATTTATGTTTTCCTCTGTTTCTCTAAGGGAGTTTTTTGTATCTTTCTTGAAGTCCTCCATCATCGTGATTAAATGTGATTTTAAATCTAGATCTTGATTTTCTGGTGTATTTGGATATTTAATGTTTGCTTTGGTGGGAGAATTGGGCTCCGATGATGCCATGTAGTCTTGGTTTCTGTTGCTTGGGTTCCTGTGCTTGCCTCTCGCCATCAGGTTGTCTCTGGTGTTACCTTCTTCTGCTATTTCTGACAGTGGCTAGATGGTCCTATTGGCCTGTGTGTCAGGAGTGCTGTAGACTCCTGTTTTCTTTCAGCCAGTTATGGGAACAGAGTATTCTGCTTTCGGGCGTGTAGTCTTTCCTGTCTACTGGTCTTCAGCTGTTCCTGTGGGCCTGTGTCCTGAGTCCACCAAGCAGGTCTCTTAGAGCAGAAAAGTTGGTCTTACCTGTGGTCCCGCGGCTCAAGTTGCTCGTGGGGCACTGCTTTTGAGCAATCTGTGAGTTCGGCAACCAGGAGGGCCTGCCCCACCTTTTCCCGGGGCCACTGTGCACCAGGGTCCCAGATGGCATTAGTTATTTTCCTCAGAAATAATTTTTCCTCAGAAATAATTAGTTATTTCCTCAGAAATGTGGGCAGAGTGTAGTCTCTTCTGGCTTCCCAGGCTTGTCTGCCCCTCTGAAGGTTTAGCTCTCCCTCCCATGGGATTTGTGTGCAGAGAACTGTTGACCGGGTCCCTTCAGGTCTGGGAGGTGTCTGGACCACAGGGGATCTGCTGCTCAATGCCCCTATCTTCTGGTTCCCAGATGCCCTATACAGTTTCCTCTTGGGCCAGGGATGTGGGCAGGGGTGGGCAGTATTGGTGGTCTCTCCTGCTTTGCAGTCTCAGGAGTGCCCACTTGTTCAGCCAGTGAGTTCTCTCTCCCAAGGGGTTTGGGAGCAGTGAGCTGTGGACTGGGATCAGCGAGGTTGGAGAATTCTTTTTTATATTTTGCAAAACAGTCAACAGGTATGCCTTTGACAGTATTCTCTTTCAACTGTGGCATCTATGTGGATCATGCCTTTCATATTTGATATAAAAAAGCTATCCTCAGACTAAAGATCGCCTGGGCTTTAGCTTACCTTAGATTTCATGCTTTTGTAGTCTTGTATATTATAGTAATTTAGGTCTCATCTATTTTGAATTAATTCTTATAAAAGAATATAAGGCTCATGTTTTAATTCACTGTTTTAAGGAGTGTCTTTGGTCACTGTATTGCCTTCACTCTTTTGTAACATATTTATGTACTCGACTCCTTGATGAATTAATTCTCTTTTCTGTCTTGGTGATTTTTTAAACTATTTTTATCTTTCTTGATTACTGTCTCATGCACTGAGCAACTACTAGATTTTTGGCCTTTCTGTTGGGAGACAGCAATTGGTGGACTACTGGCACCATAGCCAGTAAGCCACCTTAATAAATATATTAATTAATATATATTAAAAATAAGTCATTCATACATATATAATATATATGTGCACATGGATAACAATACTAAAATAGTGTTTCTTAACTCGAGAGTGATAGGTCATAGAAAGGATTGGGGTAGTATATCTGGGAATGTCTGGATGGAGAAAAAGATGGGCAAAATGATGTAATTGTATTTCAATTACAGATATTAAAAATTAAGAAGGGCAGTAAACTATGTCAAAAATATCCAGCCTTTTATTATTTTATTTCTATTCTTTCATATATATGCATATATGTATCTATATGCACACACATATGTGAATGCACAAATATATACATACAATCTACTGAGTCTATTTTTGTGACCATTTTACATTAGACAACCAATAAGGAGGCCCCTTGCTTGGAGGAACTCTTCTCCCAGCATTTATTAGATGCCTGAAATTCTTTATCCAGGAGTGGGACCCTAAGAAGATTTTTCCATTTAACATTAAAATGTTGATTTGATTGATATTGCAATTATTCTGGTCTGTTTACACAGCCATATCTAGGGAAATTTGTTTCACAGCAGATTTCCTGGCCTTCTGGCCCTTTAAACCATCTCCCATCCTTTCTGATGTGCCCTGAACCTTGAGTACAGGAGCTAAGGTATAGCTGTATCCCATGAAGCTAGGCTGTCCATGACCAGTTGATTTCTGCATTGTATATGGTAGTATTTTTCTGTGATGGTTTCAACATGTTGTAAAAAGAATTTTTTTTGATGAGGGGTTGGTATACACTTATCTGTGCATGTAAACTAGGTTTCAGAATATAGTAAGAAATTGTTCTTTGCCTGCCTTTTCAAATGTTAGTCAGCCCTATAGGTGAAGTGATACTATTTTTGTTCTGATTGTCATTTCTGTCATGATTAATGATGTTGCTCATAGTGTAGGTGATATTATGTACCACTCACATACCATTTTATTGAACTGATTTCAGTATTTTGAAATAAAAAACAATATATGCGTTCAATTATGGGATTATCCTATGTGTTACACAT
This sequence comes from Rattus norvegicus, assembly GCF_021556685.1. Lineage (NCBI taxonomy): Eukaryota > Metazoa > Chordata > Mammalia > Rodentia > Muridae > Rattus > Rattus norvegicus. The sequence goes on along the minus strand of NC_141535.1, from coordinate 227,363,556 downwards.
CTCCACTTTTTCAGTCACTCATTTTGGGACTCTCTCTCCTTACTGATTATTATAAGGTTCCCAGAATGAATCTGTCTTTAGGAAACATGTAACAAAGAGTGAAGAATAGTTAACCAAACTTGTGTCTCACATACATTTTATACCAGCATTGCACAGACATGCATTATTGTCATGATACCAGGAAATACAGATCTAACAGAGAAGTCAGAAGCCTTCTCTTGATCATAAAGACCACCCCATCCAAGGGTTTATGTGTGATTATGATGTTTCTTACCATACCTAATATTCATATAACTGTAGCCTGACTCTCTAAACCTTAGGACAATGCATCAAACACATCACGATCACCTGGCCAATTGTAGTATCTTCTGCCAACTGGACATATGAGCAACCCAGATTCTAACATTGGTAAAATGTGTGCAATGGCTAATAATGATTATCAGTTTTATAGGATCTAGAATCACATAGGTGATGAACTTCTGAGCATCATAATGAGGGAGTTTCTAGATAGACTAAAAGGAAATAGGAAAGCCACTGTAAATATGGGGAGCACCATTGTACAAGCTTGTGTTCTACACTGAGGAAAAAGAAGGAATCAAGAGAAGTGTCAGTCGTCAACTAGCTCCTTCTTGATTGCAGGTGCAACATGACAAATGCCTCAAGCTCCTGACACCATACCTTTTTGGAAACCAATGCTTTCCTTATGGTTTTTATGGGTTAGGTATTTTGTTGCAACATGTATATGAGTGGTTGAACAAATGATACCCTGCCAACAACTATGAGAAAGTCACTAATATTTATCTGTTTGTTTGTCTGCCTATCTATCTATCTATCTATCTATCTATCTATCTATCTATCTATGGAACTATTCAAATACATGAAGTCTGTAAGAAAATGAGGGGGTGCTTTGCTCCTGGACTTATTAGTGGGTTAATCACATTTTAATGATCTTTTATCACAGTTCCTTGAAGGGAATTAATGTGTGGGGGTGAAATTCTGAGACATGCATTCAGTGTATCAGTTTGCATGGTTTCATTCTATCTGCCAAGGAATCTTTCTCTGAGAAAATTTTTGTGAAGCTATCTTTATATTTTATCACACAGATAGTCAAAAACCTTGAATATGTTGCTTAACTCTTTCATTTCTACTATGTATGCTCCATAGTCAATCTGTGAACAGTCATAGATGTGGCTACCTGATTGCGCCTTCCTTTGAAATTATATAAAATTAAATTTTTAGGCCTCCATGGCTGAACATTTCTGATTTGACAGATCTAGCCGAGTTTCAGGATTATTCCTTTATGTCCAAATAATTCTGCTCTACAGCTGTACTTGGAGGCTCTGTTTTAACCTCTGACCTTAGCAGAGGTCGGGGAGTTAATTCTATTTCATCTCTAAAAATTACTTCAGTGAATTATTGGTGCTTTGAATCCTGTATTGAGAGTAAATGATGGGAAGGGATTCTGTGTTCCATTAATGATGGCTGTGAAGGGCCCAGATGGAGCCGATCATCTGCCAAATATTGGCCAACTGTGTGTGATCCCAGATCATGACAGTTGGTAGGTGGGTGCACAGAAAATATAAAAGAAAATTATAGACTATGAGTTATCTTTTCATTAAAACTGTGCCTAAAATATTGTCAATATTTCATATAGCAAACTTTTTAGGTATATCATAAACCCAAATGTAGCTCTTGGGAAAATAGTTGTGGTGGCCATTGTGTAGAAGATTCATAGTCCTTTTGTAGACCTCCAAGGCACTCCATGTTTGTGTTACTGTGCAGGAGCACTGGGAACTCTAGAAGAGAAGTCACACCTGCCCCTGCTCTCTCTGTTGCAACATCACTTCCTGTGGTAGAAAAAAAAATGTCCTTATATATTTCAGAAATGTTTTTGTTTGTTCAAAACTTTCACAGAGCAAGTAAAGATATTTTGTAATTCTATATTGTGTCTCTTCATTTTATTAAATTTTCATTTTAGATGTACATGTTCTGTGTAGAGAATTGTTTTCATGATGGCTTCGGTTTAAATCTACTCAAGTGGATACAGTGTGATTGTTACTTAATAATTTCATAGAAACAATAGAACAGTAAACTTTCATTGGGAATCAAATGGATTTTTTCTAGGTTTTAATTTTTCATGTCAAATATGACAGAAAAAAATCACACCCAGGATTCACTTTGCATAGAAAAACTTCATTCAGCTTCATCATAGCAATGCATAGAGTTCCTGGAACCCTCACATGCTCAGTAGCTATCAGCAGGTAGCCTGAAACAGATTGAATCAATCCTGAGTTTCCTGAATTGGTTGTAACCTTGTCTCTTAGACATTTGCATCTCTGTCCATCCAGACTGGGAAGGAAGGATGGGGGCACAAGAACACCTTCCACTGTAGGCTCAGGAATGATGCTTATTTATGTAGTTATCTCCTTCTTTTAAAGAGCTGAAAGAGCACACACAGAGAAATGTGACTGGCTAGGGGTTCCTGTCTCAGCCACTGAAATGGCAATGAATGGTGAGGATTGCTATCGACTTTATTCCTGATAATTAGTGATATTTGTGGAGTTGGAAAAATAAAAGGTTGGGTATGGTGCTGTTTTAATGAACATGAAATTCAAAAAGAGAAAAAAAAATGAACATAGGGTGTGGGGTGAAATGTTTGGGTATGATTTTCATTAACCTAAAAGTGAGTCCTCACAAAATTTAATATGTCAGAACTCCTGGAAAAGAAAAACATCAAAAGAAAACACTAAACCACAAACATCAGACACAACCGATAAATCACTTTTGAATATAACTAACTTTGAACTACGTGTTTCTGTTCCTAACAATCTTCTGTATTTCAAAAGTCTGGAGATATAACTTCTCAGAAGACACTAATTATTAAAATATTTCATTATTTGTTGTTTATTTATCTGAAGCTTATGATTCTCAAGTCTCAAGCTTAGTATTTCACTGCAGTTTTACTATGGCAACCACTGGGCGGGCTGTGCCTTCACTGATTGTCCAAGCTGATTAATCATGTGTTGAGTGGTTTTTCTTGCCCCAGAGATGGGATGTTGTGATGAACTTTTCTGCTCATTTTGGAACTAAAGTGCTTTTTCTTTTGTGGGAACTGTAGTGTATTAGAGAATCATTGACTGCTTACAAGAGGACACTCCATTTGTCAGCAAAATTCGACTTTGTCAAAGGAGGAGCTATGTCTTACCTGTCTCTGGTTTCATTTCATGAGGCAATTCTGTTAAGTTCTTAGGTAGGTGAGAAGACTCTGTTACAACTGAGAAAAGTGTAGCATTTGGCACTTCTAAAGGTAATTGAAAAAGCCAGATGGATAGTAACAGCCTCTGCTTTGTATGGTGATGCAGTAAGGCATTAAGGTTTTATTAATATTCATACTTATTTACTTATTTTGTGTGGGTGCATACAAAATAATGTTCATGTGGGGGTTGGGGACAAGGTTTTAAGAGATTGCTCTCCTTGTCCACCATTTAGGCTCAGAAGGTCAGGCTGGGTGAAATTTCTTTAACCTGGTGAACCATCTCACCTAGCCAAGGACTTTAAAAAAAAAAAAAAAAAAAAAAACAAGAGCTACCATTTGTTCCAAACTGCAGGAACTGCAGTAACAAGCTTGGCTCTCAATATTTGCCAAAAGCAATGAGTCTTTTTTTTCCCTCTGTGAGAACTTTTATCTTAAAGGGAATGGTCAAAACAAGGAAGCCCTGTTTAGAAACCCAAGCCAAAGCCAAAACACATATTGAAATGAGAGATTGCTTGGCTTCACCCTGTCTTGACTTCTGGTTTTCTCATTTGTTGTCATCCATGTGCTTCCTCAAGCAATTTCCTAAAAACAACATTTTTGCATCAGTTCATATTCCCTGCAAATGCCGTCCAGACTAATGTACCAGTGTGAAAATTAAATTTTAATGCGATCATGTACACTATAATTGAAAAAAAGGAATTATTATTCAATAAATGTGACATGCAATTAACTGTTTGGGCTCATTTGCATTGTGTAAAACATGTGGGAACAAATGAATAAACAGCAGAAAAATTAAAATGAGGGAATGGATGGAAAAGGAAGAGGAGTGAAGAAAGGACGGGAAAGGGGAGGAAAATGGCAAACCAAAAATTGGGAAACTGGCATAGCATCATGGAAAAAGTAGTATCCTTTTTTAAGACTCCTATTTTTTTAAGCAAAACAAAATTTAAAAGAATTACAATTAAGTAATGGCCTGGGATGGGTAAGTGGCTCATCAGAGTACTTGTTTATCATCACCAGAGTCTCTGGGTTTGAGCCTACTATTCAGAAAACAGCAGCAGCAGCAGCAGAAGCAGAAGTAGCAATATCAACAGCAACAAGAACAACAACAGCAACAACTGCAGCAACAGCAACAGCAGCAGGAGCAATAGCAACAGCAGCAACAGCAACAGCAGCAACAGCAACAGCAACAATAGCAACAGCAACAGCAACAGTAACAACAGCAGCAACAACATCAGCAGCAACAGTAACAATAGCAAGAGCAACAGCAACAACAGCAGCAAAAACAACAACAGCAACAGCAATAGCAACAACAACAGCAGCAACAGCAATAGCAACAGCAACAACAGCAGCAGCAACAGCAATAGCAACAGCAACAACAGCAGCAGCAACAGCAATAGCAACAGCAACAACAGCAGCAGCAACAGGAACAACAGCAACAGCAGCAACAGCAACAGCCACAACAGCAACAGCAGCAACAGCAACAGTAACAACAGCAGCAACAACATCAGCAGCAACAGTAACAATAGCAACAGCAACAGCAACAACAGCAGCAAAAACAACAACAGCAACAGCAATAGCAATAGCAACAACAGTAGCAACAACAGCAACAGCAGCAACAGCAACAGCAACAATAGCAACAGCAACAGCAACAGTAACAACAGCAGCAACAACAACAGCAGCAACAGCAACAGCAGCAACAGCAACAGCAACAACAGCAGCAAAAACAACAACAGCAACAGCAATAGCAACAACAAAGCAGCAACAGCAACAAAAGCAGCAGAAACAACAGCAACAGCAACAGGAACAACAGCAACAGCAGCAACAGCAACAGCAGCAACAGCAACAGTAACAGGAACAACAACAACAGCAACAACAGTAACAATAGCAACAGCAACAGCAACAACAGCAGCAAAAACAACAGCAACAGCAATAGCAACAGCAACAGCAATAGCAACAGCAACAACAGTAGCAACAACAGCAGCAACAGCAATAGCAACAGCAAAAACAGCAGCAGCGACAACAGCAACAGCAACAGCAACAGCAACAGCAGCAACAACAACAGCAACAAGAACAAGAACAAGAACAAAACAAGAAAATGTTCCTAAACCCAAATCAATAAAACTATATAAAAGCTGAAAAAACCAAACTAATCTGTGAAGGTCAGCACATAAGAAAATAGCACATCACTAAGTGACAAAATGTCTATGATAACTTCACTAGCTAGGGGGTTAAGTCCTGCAAATGCAAACGATCCCTAGAAAATTGCTTTAAGAAAACATCTGTAGAATTGTTCCTAGTTTTGGCAGGTAGACATTGAAAATGTGATGAAATGTTTTCCTCTCCATGTGATAAAGGAAATATAGACTGAAATAACATGTCACTTAGACTTAAACATAGGAGGTCTAGAATGTACTATGTAACACAAAGGATTTAGATAAGAAAAGGAATATTCACCTGTAATATAAATTGGTAGAAAGCATGCAAATGTTTGGTCATATTTACTACATCTCCAAAAGTGTTTATAATTTTCTTAGTTATACCCAAGAGAAACATGCTATGCAAAATGATTTTTACTCTTGAGTTATTTATGCAAGAATAAAGTAATGTAAACCCACAATTTAAGGATAATGTTTGTATAAAGTCATAAAAAGCTTTATCTTCAACTATCCAGTGAAATAGGAAATCACACTTCTGGCCCTACTGATATGCATTAATTTAGAAACTGGAAATGGATTCAAGGTCATTTTGATTCCTGTTAATGTTTGAGGAGGATTCATCCCATTCGATATTAGAGATACACAGTGTTTTCAAGAATACATGATATAGCAAAATAATCATAATTTAATACTAAATGACTAAAGGAGACTAGTACCATTTATATCTAGCGCAATCCTATATGAATTGTGTATCACATGACTTCAATTTGTAAAAACACAAGTCAATTTATTTATGAAATCCACATAATTCCTAAAGTGTAGTGATCATTAGGACAAAGTACTAGTCAGAAGCAACTGAAAGGAAGAGAGGTTGGTTTTGGCTCATGGTCTCAGAGGTTTGTAGTCCACCATAATTGGGGAGGAACAGTGGAGGGGCTCAATCTGTGGCAGGGGGAGCACGAGGTGTTGGTTGTTTGCATGCCAACAGATCAGAAATCAGAGAATATAACCCAAATCGGAGGTCTGTTAAAACAACAAACAACAACAACAACAATAACAACAGCATCAACTTCCAACCACATATACCTAGTGACATTTGGCAGTCAGGCCCTGTGTCTCAAAGGTTCTGTAGGCTTCAGAAACAGCCCCACTAGCTCTTTGTTTCCCTGTTTGTGGAAAAAGTACTCAGAACATGAATCCGTAGGGGCATTACAGATCCCTATCAGAACTAATAAATATAAACACACTTACACACACATACACATATGTTTGTATATTTTCCCCTTTATTTCTGTGATGGTTTATTTCTCTATTTCATAAGAGACCCTCAGACATTCTCTGTATGATGCTTACAAAGTTCCAACCCTTAAATGTGCTACAACTCTAGATACCTATTAGCCTTTAAAGATACGACTCTGTTCTTAACGGCCTTCCTTTACAACAACAGGTTATTAATTGCATATCATTTAAGAAAACCATCATGTGGTACTTGGGTTGACCCAGCCATAGGCAGGATGTGGCTGCCAGAAAGTGTTGTGTATCTTCAGGCAGGAGCCACATCCTCCTCCTACCAGTTCTTTTTATAGCTAATGGCAGTGCCTAGGTTTCTGGCTCTGAAAAAAAAACCTCACATTTTAAAATCGATCTCACCTCCTCACTTTTTTCCATGAGTAATTCTCAGGATAAGCTTAGTACAGAACATAGGGTATCCCGTTTATGAGAACAGTAGATGTTAGGGATTTGCATAACTACATTTACTTAGCTAAACTGGATATTTATGAGAAAGCTGTGAAAATAATAATCGAACAGGAGCTGCTCGTTTTGTTGGAAATGATCTATCCTTTGTTATCTCAATGGCACCCTCAAATTTCTTGTCTGTGAGACTATAATTTGCAAAGATCAGTTATGCCAAAGGTCTAACCTGTTCTAACAGTACAAAGTACTGAACCTAGCCTTGCTCACAGCGATCTTAAAGGCTCTCAGACTTTGTATGTTATAGAAAAATAAATACTGAAACAGGTGTCACTCGTGGACATCACCAGATCAAAATAAAATTTTGCTTCTTGCTCATGTTTTTATACACAGGAGATTAAATGGGAGTGTTAGTGCCTTCAAGTTGACAGCTACACTCTGGGAAGTTGGTACCGGCGGAAGAGCAACATGCAGCTTCCATGTTCTGACTTTTCTGAAATTCATTCTAATGTCTGAGCATGTGCAGAAATGGCTACAATTCTGATGCATTGCGATGATACAGAACAGTGAAACACATGTTTAAAAGTCCACTATTCTCATGGAAAATGCAAGCCACACGTAATTTTATATAGTGATTTTGAAATGGAATCCATTTATTCGACTTACTCAGTAGCAACAAAATCTTCCGTCCCCTGCTCTGCAGTTGAAAGTGTGGATAAATGTCGGGCTGCCCGTGAACTGTGAAAGCTTAGAAGCCGCCATCTGTGTGCAATAGCCACACCCTGGGGTTTATTACCAAGGTCGTGTTTATGACTTTCTACAAATGCGCTTTGTGTCTCTGAGATATAGTTATAAATGTTTGACTCTGTCTGGAACTCCACAGAAGGCCTCCAAAGGAAACCTCAGGGAAAATGTGGAAACGGCCCCAGGTAAGAAAGGCAGAGAAAGTGATTTACAGAAACTAGATGCGTGTTAAATAAGCAGAGGTAGGGTGGGAAGCCTGGTTAGAAATGAGAAACAAATCACCTGTGTTTTGTCAACAGTGGCTTGGCAGCCAGAATAGGAATGACAGAGGAAGTTAAACCCATACTGGTGTCCAGAAGTCAGCTACAGAAAGTGAACCTCTTGGACCAGATGGTTTTATGGTCTTCGTAAACAATAGATTTGCGTAATGCTTCCTCAATAATTCTGTCAAGGGCAGCATGGAGCTTGAAAACAATGTACAATTGTATGTTTTCTGAATGTCCAGCTTTCTAAATGCCCAAATGGTCATAAAGGGGAGAGTGGGATGCTGGGAAGAGAACAGAGTTGATAAATAAAAGGCTTACTCGGGCCAGCATGACAACTACTAGACATCCCAAGTGCGGGTGCTTACTAGGTTACTTCTGAAGATCATATTCTAAGCTGATCATCGAATTGGAGGGAGGGCTTCTCCGATTTCAGGCTACTTTGGAAGGTTTCCTTGTTTGCACTGATTTGTAGTTTCCTGTGACTTTTGATTCTGAGGTTTGGCTGGCTGCCATCTGCTTCCTTTTTAAGAGGAATCAACAAGCCGACTTGTTTTGAATTCTTTCCTAATACACACGTGCATCTCTAATGACCTCAGGATGTGGGATCCTCACAGGCTGAACTATAATCCTCTCTTTCAACGTGTTGAGAATCCTCACCTAACTCCTCCACCACTCTTTAATTTGACAACGGTTAGGTGATTTCTCTGCTGGTAACTGTACTTCCCCTGCACATAACCTGAAGAGGAAATTGCCCATGGAGTATGATATCAGTGCTGTACTCACCAAAATGAGACACAGTCTGCTCCACAGCAAACTGATGGTAAGATACTGTTCTGAAGGCAGGCTTGACAGACTCACTGCTCCGCCTTGCTTAGACAGGTAACACAAGTCTACACAACAGAACTTTAAGAACTGCCATGGAGTCTGCTGACACAATGAGCCTGCTGTGAAAGTCCTTATAGCATATCACCTTCTGCTCCGGAAAATGGGAACAGGCCAAAAAGCAGCCCGAGCGATTCTCCATCTCCTGGATTTCAAAGAAGAGCAGAATGAATTAATTTGAAAGATAAAATACACATTTAAGGAAACACTTACGATTTTTCAAAGTTGACACCCCAGTTTAAAATTTAAGAATATTATAGGGTTGGGGATTTAGTGGTAGAGCGCTTGCCTAGCAAGCGCAAGGCCCTGGGTTTGGTCCCCAGCTCCAAAAAACAAAAAACAAACAAACAAACAAAAAGAATATTGTAGGGTACCCACAAAATAGCATCTGCACTGTTTACTTCACGGGGTAGCAGGTTGGGGGCTGTGCTGGCCACTTTTTATTGTCAAATTGATATAATGTTGAATGATCTGGGAAGAGGGAACCTCAATGACCTAATTGACCTGTGGCTCTGTGGCCATATCTGTGAGAGACTGTCTTGATTGTTGTATGAGGACGCTGGCCATCCCTGGGTCAGTGGTCCTGGGCTGTCTAAGAAAGAGGATTATATATGATCCAGGGAATGATCTATAAGCAGCACTTCTCTGTGATTTCTGCTTCAGTTCCTGACCTCCTGTCTTCTCTCAATGATGACCTGTGACCTGGAAGGATAAGTTGAAGTGATCTCTTTCCTCCCTTACATTGTTTTTTATCAGATGGTTTTATCACAATGATAAAGCAGACTAGAACAGGGCCCCTACTTTACTTTCCACAGTGATGCAGTTCAATACAAAACACAGCAAGCGTCACATGCAGTATAAAATTTTTCAGTATCAACATTAACATTAAGATAAAGCACGTAATAAATATTACACCACAAATTATTGGGTCCAACTGTGTAAAATATCATTTTGATATATTGTATATTATTTGTACTAAATCTGAAATGTGGCAATATGTGTACAATACATTCCAGTTTGTATTAGACACAGTAATGTAGCTGGCATGCATATATGCATATATATATACATATATACATATATACATATATACATATATACATATATATATATATATATATATATATATATATATATATATATATATATATAATGTCTTTGTGGTCCCAGGGACAACTCAGTTCTTTACCTGCTCCAGTACATATATGAAGTATAATCATTTTGTAGTCTGGTAGGTATCTTCATTGTTGGGAACCAGGCCTATCCCCTCTTCTTGTCTTAAAATTTGTTACTATTTTGGCAACATATAGTTGCAGTCACCAAGACAGAGGGAGAAGTCAGGCAGAAGGGTCTCTTTGTTCATGGGTGTGTGCTTGCCCCAGGAAATACAAGGATTTGGAATGTTGTTTGATTTGATGAAGCATAGTCTTGGGTCTTCCATAACATTGTGGAAAATGAAAATATCGCCTTCTCTTGCACAAAGGAACATACTTGTATACATGCAAGCAGAGGGGACCTACAGCCTCATAGATTAACTTCTGTTATTTCAGCATTATTCTGGTTACGGTCTTTTGAGTCAAGAAGCACAAGGTTTTTCAACAAGGGAACTAACAACAAAATTCAAGTGGGAAACCAAATCATAATTTTAAATGAAACAGATAAATTTTAAATCAAATCAAAACAAAAACCACCAATATCAACCAAACTACATAGGTAAACAGCAGTTTTCCCGTCCTGAGCTGTTCAAAGACTGAACGGGATCCTGAACACTTTAATCTTAAATTTGATTATATATACATTCTCAAAATATAGCAGCATTGTGGTACTATGTTTCTTAACTTGCTTTATGAAATGCAATTTTTTATTTTAATTTACATTTTTCCATTATCCACAAAAATTATTTCATTTCTATATATTCATCACGATTTAGATTTTTTTTCCTTTTGTGCATTTTTCTGCATTTTCCATTTAAGCCTCTGACATTTTTTAAAAACCCATTTTGGATACAACTAACCAGATGACTGTTATTGTCTATATATTTTCACACTTTCTTTGTCTCTGAATTTTTTGGTGCCTTTTGGGAAATGTTCTTCATTTTAATTTCGCCTGCACTGCCGAATTTTCTTTCTACTTTTCTTGTTCTTTGTACATGAAATTCCTCCCTGCACTGGAGTCATGAAGCTGTATCCCATATAAATATTTTATTTGTTTACTTATTTATGTGCCTCATACCTAAATATTTCATGCCCCTGGAATTGACACTTGTATGTGGGAAGGTAAATAAATGATTGGAGGCATCGTTTTGAACTGAATTTTGTGCGAAGCCCCCAGAGGCCAAACCAAAATGTAGTCACTCATGCTTAGTGGTGTCAAACTGAAGCTTAAAGGAAGTTGGTAAATCCTTAAACCATGTAGTTTTCCCTCAAAACAAGAGATTTGAAGCAGACAGTATGAAAGGGTCTTGAAATTTTGGATAGGCAATGGAAATAACATAGAGGTAATAGAAGAAGGAGGAGGAGAGGGGTAATCACATTCTTAGATTTCGTTTTCTTTTTCTTTTTTTAAATGTGAGTCTATTCATGCATTCATGCATTTAGAGGCCAGAGAGCAACTGATCTTCAGAGTCCTTCCTCAACAGTGATCCTCCTCCTCCTTGTCTTTTTGAGTTGGAGTCTCTCAGTGTTTTGGAATTTGCCAACTAGGCAAGGCTGCTGGTCCGTGAGCCCAGGGATCCAGTTCTGGGCTTACCTGCAGGCAATCAATCCACATGTTGCTTTCTTAAACATGGGTTCTGCCAATCCAACTCAGGTCCTCACACTTGGAAGGCACGCACTTTACTGAGAAGTATCATCATCACTTCTTAATTTTTATTTTATTTATCAAACACTTTCATGCAATATGTTATGATAATGTTTCCTTTTTGCTTAACTTTTTCCAGATCCTCCTCACCTGTTTACTCACTCAACTTCCTGCTTTTATTCTCTTTCAAGCAAAATAACAAAAAACATGAAGTAAAAGTATGCTCTTCATGTATTTTGTTATTCTGTTCCTGCTCAAGCCACCTAAAAACCAGTTGGCTTGCTATTCTCAGTGGATCTCCTGATTTTATATGGGATGCTATCTATTCTCTGAATCTTTAAAGCTAATAACATTTTCCCAATAAACTCACTGAAACCTTGGGTTGCTCTTAAGCCCCAACTGTGCTTGGTAGTTGTGGTGGTTTGAATATGCTTGGCCCAAGGATTGCCACTATTTGGAGGTGTGGCCTTGGTGGAGTAGGTATGGCCTTGATGGGGGAAGTCTGTCCCTGTGGGAGTGGGCTTTAAGACCCTCAGCCTAGCTGCCTGGAAGCCTGTCTGCTTCTAGCTTCTTTTGGGTAAAGATGTAGAACTCTAAGCTCCTTCAGAACCATTCTTGCCTGAATACTGCCATGCTTCCTGCTATGATGATACTGAACTGAATTTCAAAATCTCAATGAAATGTTGTTCTTTATAAGGGTTGCACTGGTCATGGGGTCTCTTCACAGCATGGAAACCCTGACTAAGACAGTAGTTCAGCATCAAATTGTCAGAATAGTGGTGACAAACACTCTTTCTGTGCCTCTTTCTGTAGAAGTGGTCATCTGAACATGTAGTCTCTGTTTTCCATTGTGACCTTTTTTGGCTTTTGTTGTAACTTACCTTTTCAAGTAAATTTTAGAATCTACTTGTTATTTTTTGGAATGAGGGTGACCATTGGGAAACAGGTCTTAAGAATTGTTCATGGAGGTCATTGACTGTGAAAATAAGTCCCAAAGACTTCAGCACCTGTGTTCTTCCAAGTCTCTCCAAACATGCTTACGATGGTTTGGTTTCTTTGTTTTGTCACACATAGGGTCAGGATGGTGATCCCATGCATTATAAGGAAGCACTCTTGTACTGTATTTTAAACATTCTTCAATTTTTCTGTTCATTAACATTTTTCTGTTCAGGCGATCCTTTAAGAATTTCACACAATGTATTTTGATTACATTATTTCCCTATCTTTCCTAATAACTGCTCCCAGAATCAAAACCAACTTTTATACTCTTTCATAAACTTTTCTTCTTTTTCTCCTTCTTCTTGTTCTCTTGTTGTTGTTGCTGCTGCTGTTATTGTTGTTGTTGTCCTCCTCCTCCTCCTTCCTCCTCCTCCTCCTCCTCCTCCTCCTATCCACTGAATTCAATTTGTGCTGACCAAATATTCCTAGGCATTGGGCAATTTACTGAGCTTGATTCACCTTTAAAAAAATTGTTTCCACCATGAATTTTTGATAGCTATTTATGCTAGAATGTTGACTGGCTTGATCTTATGCAGATCTTGTACAAGGAACCACAGCTGCAGTGGGTTCAGGAGTGCATTTGTCCTTTAATGGCCAGAGACAATGGTACTTTCTACCCTCCTCAACCCCTTGCACTTACAATCTTTGTGCTTTTGTCTTAGATTTATTTGTATGTTTAAAATTATATAAATTCATTTGTGTGTGTGTGTGTGTGTGTGTCTGTGTGTGTGTGCACGTGCGTGCGTACATGCGTGCATGAGTTCATGTGCCTGTTAAGGACAGAATAGCACATCAAATTCACAGGAGCTAGGATTATAGATTGTTGTTAGCTATCTTGTGTGCTGCTAAGAACTGAGCCCATGTTCTCTGCAATAGTAGCACGTATTTATTTGTTTGTTTGATTTATTATTCTCTCATACATTACATCCTGACCACAGTTTTCCATCCCTCCATTCCTTTCAGTCACTTAACCACCTCTCCTCTTCTTCAGATTCACCCTTCCTCAGTTTCCCTTCAGAAAAGATCAGGTCTCCCAAGATGTCAACTGAACACAGCGTAACATATTACAGTAGGCGTCTCCCTCCTACCAAGGCTACACAAGGCAAGTCAGTGGGAAGAAATGAGTTTGAAGAAAAGGCAAGAGTGAGGAACACACCCTATCCCCACGATTAGGAATCCCAAGCTACATAATCACAGCATATGTGCAAAGAAACTAGTTCAGACCCATACAGGGTTCATGTTTGTCACTTCAGTCTCTTCGAGCTTCTATGAGTCCCACTTAGTGGATTCTGTGGTCTGTGTTTTTGTGGTGTTCTCAACCTCTCTGGCTCCTGCAATCCTTCCTCCTCTCCTCTGCAGGGTTTCCAGAGTTTCTCCTCATGTTTGGCTGTGGTCTATGCCACTGTTTCCATCAGTGACATCCTGTATTCTTGCTTGCTGAACACTTCTCCTGCCTCATTAGGTTTATACTTTTCTTACTACTTACTCTGTACTGTTACTGTATACATACTATGCAGTTTAGCCTTATTAACAATTCCTTAGTGGATATTAATGGTATACAATACAATAAAAGAAAAATTATCAGAAAAGCCAGGAAATTCCAACAATAAAAAAGTTAGGATCAATGGATCTGCCACAGTTTTTCCATTATAGAAAACAAAGTAAAGGCAACTGGTCTCAGTGTTCTCTGCTTTGTACCATTCTGGAGAAGAGCAACAAGAAGGTGAGGCTTAGCCTGGGCAAGGTCAGATCAGACAATGCCTGAATTCCTGCCTGCCTTGAGAGTACCTTGCTCCTAAAAGGCACAACCAAGGGCCCCTTGATGGCCTTGCATGCTTTTTGAAGAATGTTGAAGCTGAAACTACAGGGCAAAATCAATGTCACATTTCTTTTTAGAATAGTAAATACTATTCTTGAGCTTCTATTTTCTAATTACCTGATTGCTGATATAGAAATGTAGTTTTAGTTCTGAGTTACGTTCTTTTCATACAAAGCTGAAAAAATATTGGCAATGCAAAATTTTATTTGCTAGTTATTGTGGGGGTTTGTATGTGTATATACAGTTGTTTCTTTGCTTCAAATGGGGTTGAGTTCTAATGAAACCAATGTAACTTGCAAATATTCTAAGTCAAAACACATTTTGTGCCCCTAAGCTATTCAGTGTCAAAATGTACAGCCTGTCATATCATGGAATACCTGCAGCTTCTGGTACCCATGAACCAATAGAGAGCTGGGGATTATTTCTGATGATCTCCAGCGTCATGAGAGCATCCCATAGTATACTGCAGCCCAGGAAAAGATAGAAATTCAAAATTTGAAGTGTACTTTGCTTTGTACCTGGTGGGTAGATATTGATTTTGTGGAATGTTAAAAATAAGGAATTGTAAAAAAAATCATCTACAAATAATGAAATGTTTTGTTTACCCTTTTAAAACTCTGATATGGAGCCACACCCCTATCTTTTATATTTAGATTTGTGTCAGGGTCTTCTGAGGTTGCCCTAGTTGCCCTCATAATCACTGCGTACATGAGGTTGTCTTTCAAATTTAAATTTTCCTGTCTTAGGCTCTCGAGTAACTGGGATTATAGCAGGATAATCCATCCCTGCTGAGAACTTAATTCATTTGCAGGGATGTTGTGTTTGTTGGTGTAATGGATATTTTGTATATTATATAAAAATAGCCTGACATACTCACCATCTTGCTTATGAGTTCAAAGGGAAGCCTCCTGAGGTTGCACCTTTAACTGTTATGATTCCTAGGTTTTATGGCACCTTTTATCTTCTATTTGTAGTTTATTCATATATCATGAAAAAAATTGACCTTTATAAAGTTTAACTGTATTCGGCATCTAATAATAATATCACTTCATGTCCTTTGCTTCCTCATTAATATAATAAATTGCAACTTTTCAGATATTAACCCTGATTTTTAGGATACAGGCAATATAGTCATAGTGTGCTATCATTTTCTGGCCATGTGCCTTAGGAACTAGAATTCAGATCAATTGAAACACAAAACTGCATTTGTGGCAGCATTCTGTTCCATAGTGGAAGTAATTTGTATTCTTTGATTTGTACAGGTCTAGCCCATGACAGTATACTGCGCAAACATGAGATTCATTCATCCCAGTCTCATTTACCTACATCTATGATGTCATAAGGATTTCTGCTCCTAATTAATATGGAAACAGGAGTGCAATGCTCGTGACTATGAAGGCATCTTCACGGCTTGCCTTTGTAAAATACAAGGGGACAGCTTCCTCATTGAGGTTGGTTCTGAGAGAGCAGGATGAAGTGAACCCCTTCAAGTAAACTGAACTGAAATAGCTACCTGTTTGCCTGTCTTCTGAAGAACAAAAGAGGATTTGAAGCACATGCTTATGTTGTTTATGAACAATAGCTATCCTTTGCATAAGTGGTTAGTGATATGTAATAAAGAAAATTGTAAAATGGATGCCCAATGCTTGTGTAGGAAATATATATTCCAACTTTTGATAACGAGATCATATGTATCTATGTATCTTCTGCTTATGACCAATAAAATTATTAATAATTAAGACCACAAAACTATTTTACTACTTGTTATTGGTTACTTTTCCTCTCAAGACCCCCCAATATTGTACAATGACTCATGAACAAATCAATTATGATAGTAAACATAGAGGCTGCATATGATTTCAGCCCTGTGAGCTTCTTACTGAGTATGATCTTGTTATCTTGTGGAGAACTCAAATGGACAGCCATAGAAACCAATCTTGCATCCCCAATGTATTCCTAGTTCCAAGGTAAGGCAATCGGATAGACATCATTATACTACTAGTCTCTGCTCATTAATGAGAGAAGCATGTTTATTCGGAGAAATTGTTATTTTTTCTTGAGGTTTACATTGGCCTTCCCTAATTTCAGTCTTCTCTCAGCGCCTCAATTTGTGGAATGGCAAAATGCCATTGCATCCTGTACAAACATTCCACTGAATAGGGCACACAGATTATGAATCACATCTTGCAACAATAGGCTTATGTCTAGGATACTCAGTGGTGTTACCACATCATCAAAAAACAATTGGCCTAACAGAAAGATTGGGAAGGCTAACTGGGGGTGTTTTCTGGTTCCTGATTAAATATTGCCAATTTATGCTGCAGGTCTGAATCCAGCAAGTTGCATAAGAAGTTAGGTTTTGACATTAAGGCACTGCCCTTGGGATGCCATCTATGAACTACTTTTAAGACCTGTTCCGACTTGCCAAAACCTTAAGCATGATGCCTCTGATGTACTTAAGGAAATAATGATTTTGAAGAGACAGAAGTTTCTAGATATTTTCAATGTCCTATCCTAGCATGAAAATAGGCAGACAGATCTGGCTATGCAAGAAATTGATCTACCTCTTGGAAAGGGTCAAGGAGTGGGTGTAGCTCTAGGAAAGCCTTTATGTGGAAGGAGGCATCTCTGGGACCACACTACTTTCCTTTGTAGTCCAAGTCAACAAAAGCCTCCACCACACCACTAAAAACTCAAGGCTAGTCCTACAATAAGAAATATTTGAGCATCTCATTGAGCAAAGCAATGTATCGAGGCAAGGGACTCAAGGGACTTCACATCATGCATTAATTGTGGAAATGGACAAAATGATGGAAGTATGATGTCATTAACTCATGGTCGTTGAGATGGAAGACATTTATGTTACATATGCTTTTATTCCCTTGTTTTCTCCATTTTATATTAAGAACACCTAGGAAAGCCAACCAATTGTTAGGTCCAGGGTATGACCAGATTGTCATAGCCTAATGAAAAACATGGTGACTGAGAGGATTTGGTTGTCCCTTAACTGCAGCCATGACCTTCACACCTAGACAAAGTGAAAGAATAGAAACTCCCCTCCACCCTCCTGTCTGAGGTGTGTCCATGCTTTATGAATGGGGTCTGCATCTATGAGCTGTATAATCAGACTCTTTGCACTCCTGTTTATCAGTTAGTGTGAGAAGGGAGTCTTGGGAGGAGCTATGTGCTTTAGCTCAGTATTTGTGTGGATTTTGTGTGCTCATCTTAGGTACCTAAACTTCACATTCATGCAGCATCTCACCCTGGCTGCATTCTTCCCCAGTTCTCCTTGCCCCTCTGTGTTGTCTGCCCTATTATCTAACCTCTTGACATAGGGAATTGTAGCCCCACTCTACCTACTTAAGGGGCACTCAACTACTCTCTTGGTTTCCCTTCACCACCCCTTGCTGTTTCTTTTGTGTGTGTCTCATAACAAGTGAAAAATCTGCACTTCATTGAGTCTAATTAACCTAATTAACCTAATTCATATACTTCACCTCACTATAGCCACTGGACTTACATTTGTGTTACAACCTTCTAGGATGTCTCAAAGGTTCTTTAACGGGCCTGAGCATGGCAAACATAGCCCATTCCTCTTCCCTCTCCCTTGCTAAACTGCTAGATTATATTCATAAAGCTAGCCCCCAAGGTCTATTCCATCTTTTGGCCATTTCCTTATGCTTGGCCAAAACTCCAAGGTCTAGTCACCAAAAAAAAAAAAAAAAAAAAAAAAAAACCAAAAAAAAAAAAAACCAAAAAAAAAAACAAAAAAAACCCCAAAAAACAAAAAACAAAAAACAAACAACAACAACAACAACAACAACAAAGAAAAACAACAACAACAACAACAAAAACCAAGGGTACAGCAAACAAAATTCATTATTTGGTTATACCGGCTAACCTGTCTAAGCAGTACTTATCAAGTAACTCTAGCACAGACTTCCTCTTTTCTTCTTAAAATCTTCTGCATAGACTCTGTTGCCGTCTTTTTCTAATCCCAACGCAGCCTTTCTGCCCTGCATCCTGTGCCCTGCTTGCCCCTGGAGTAATGAATCTTCTTTGTACTGAGAGAATCTGTTGTCTAGGTATGTTCTATGCTGAATCCAAGGACTATTGCAGTATCTATCTGGAATTTATTTATACATCATACAACCAAACAAGAATACATAGTCTTGTTCCCCATTTAAATAAATCTTTCTATATTATGCTAGATACTTTTATGTTAAATTTTTATGTTAAAATTTGGAATTTTTACCATGTAATCTTGTATTCATGAGTAATTTTGGGGACAAATGAGAAAGAAAGGGTTCCAGTTGGAAAGTGATGTATTTGTGTAATACTTATATAAGAGGCCAGTTGTGCTGGTTAGGTCAACACATATGCTGGTTAATGTCAACTTGACACAGGTTAGAGCTATTTGAGAGGTGGGAACCTGAATTTGAAAATGTCACTTTAAATTCAGGCTGTGGTGGTGGTCAAGATTGTAGGGAATTTTCTTAATTCGGGGGAGAGCAATCACATGTGAGTGGTGCCATCTGTAGACTGGTTCTCTAAGTGCACAGGATGTCATGAGGGGCAAGCCAGTAAATAGCACCCCTAGACAGCCTTCCTGTCCTAACTTCCTTTAATGAAGAACAGTGGAAGTGTAAGTCAAAAAAAACCCTTTCCTCCCTAAACTGTTTGGTCATTGTCTTTTATCACAACATTAGTAACCCTAACTAGGACAAGATAGAAATTGGTACCAAGATCATGGAGATATTTCAGTGACAGACAGGACTATGCTGTTCTTGGGAGGACTGTGCAAGGACTTTGGAATTTTTTTTTATTAACTTGAGTATTTCTTATATACATTTCAAGTGTTATTCCCTTTCCCGGTTTCCGGGCAAACATCCCCTCCCCCCTCCCCTTCCTTATGGGTGTTCCCCTCCCAACCCTACCCCCATTGCCGCCCTCCCCCCATAGTCTAGTTCACTGGGGGTTCAGTCTTAGCAGGACCCAGGGCTTCCCCTTCCACTGGTGCTCTTACTAGGATATTCATTGCTACCTATGGGGTCAGAGTCCAGGGTCAGTCCATGTATAGTCTTTGGGTAGTGGCTTAGTCCCTGGAAGCTCTGGTTGCTTGGCATTGTTGTACTTTTGGGGTCTCGAGCCCCTTCAAGCTCTTCCAGTTCTTTCTCTGATTCCTTCAACGGGGGACCTATTCTCAGTTCAGTGGTTTGCTGCTGGCATTCGCCTCTGTATTTGCTGTATTCTGGCTGTGTCTCTCAGGAGCGATCTACATCCGGCTCCTGTCGCTCTGCACTTCTTTGCTTCATCCATCTTGTCTAATTGGGTGGCTGTAAATGTATGGGCCACATGTGGGGCAGGCTCTGAATGGGTGTTCCTTCAGTCTATCTTTTAATCTTTGCCTCTCCCTTCCCTGCCAAGGGTATTCTTTTTCCTCATTTAAAGAAGGAGTGAAGCATTCACATTTTGATCATCCGTCTTGAGTTTCGTTTGTTCTAGGCATCTAGGGTAATTCAAGCATTTGGGCTAATAGCCACTTATCAATGAGTGCATACCATGTATGTCTTTCTGTGATTGGGTTAGCTCACTCAGGATGATATTTTCCAGTTCCAACCATTTGCCTACGAATTTCATAAACTCGTTGTTTTTGAGAGCTGAGTAATATTCCATTGTGTAGATGTACCACATTTTCTGTATCCATTCCTCTGTTGAAGGGCATCTGGGTTCTTTCCAGTTTCTGGCTATTATAAATAAGGCTGCGATGAACATAGTGGAGCACGTGTCTCTTTTATATGTTGAGGCATCTTTTGGGTATATGCCCAAGAGAGGTATAGCTGGATCCTCAGGCAGTTCAATGTCCAATTTTCTGAGGAACCTCTAGACTGATTTCCAGAATGGTTTTACCAGTCTGCAATCCCACCAACAATGGAGGAGTGTTCCTCTTTCTCCACATCCTCGCCAGCATCTGCTGTCACCTGAGTTTTTGATCTTAGCCATTCTCACTGGTGTGAGGTGAAATCTCAGGGTTGTTTTGATTTGCATTTCCCTTATGACTAAAGATGTGGAACATTTCTTTAGGTGTTTCTCAGCCATTCGGCATTCCTCAGCTGTGAATTCTTTGTTTAGCTCTGAACCCCATTTTTTAATATGGTTATTTGTCTCCCTGCGGTCTAACTTCTTGAGTTCTTTGTATATTTTGGATATAAGGCCTCTATCTGTTGTAGGATTAGTAAAGATCTTTTCCCAATCTGTTGGTTGCCGTTTTGTCCTAACCACAGTGTCCTTTGCCTTACAGAAGCTTTGCAGTTTTATGAGATCCCATTTGTCGATTCTTGATCTTAGAGCATAAGCCATTGGTGTTTTGTTCAGGAAATTTTTTCCAGTGCCCATGTGTTCCAGATGCTTCCCTAGTTTTTCTTCTATTAGTTTGAGTGTGTCTGGTTTGATGTGGAGGTCCTTGATCCACTTGGACTTAAGCTTTGTACAGGGTGATAAGGATGGATCGATCTGCATTCTTCTACATGTTGCCCTCCAGTTGAACCAGCACCATTTGCTGAAAATGCTATCTTTTTTCCATTGGATGGTTTTGGCTCCTTTGTCAAAAATCAAGTGAACATAGGTGTGTGGGTTCATTTCTGGGTCTTCAATTCTATTCCATTGGTCTATCTGTCTGTCTCTGTACCAATACCATGCAGTTTTTATCACTATTGCTCTGTAATACTGCTTGAGTTCAGGGATAGTGATTCCCCCTGAAGTCCTTTTATTGTTGAGGATAGCTTTAGCTATCCTGGGTTTTTTGATATTCCAGATGAATTTGCAAATTGATCTGTCTAACTCTTTGAAGAATTGGATTGGTATTTTGATGGGGATTGCATTGAATCTGTAGATTGCTTTTGGTAAAATGGCCATTTTTACTATATTAATCCTGCCAATCCATGAGCATGGGAGATCTTTCCATCTTCTGAGGTCTTCTTCAATTTCCTTCTTCAGTGTCTTGAAGTTCTTATTGTACAGATCTTTTACTTGCTTGGTTAAAGTCACACCGAGGTACTTTATATTATTTGGGTCTATTATGAAGGGTGTCGTTTCCCTAATTTCTTTCTCGGCTTGTTTCTCTTTTGTGTAGAGGAAGGCTACTGATTTATTTGAGTTAATTTTATACCCAGCCACTTTGCTGAAGTTGTTTATCAGCTTTAGTAGTTCTCTGGTGGAACTTTTGGGATCACTTAAATATACTATCATGTCATCTGCAAATAGTGATATTTTGACCTCTTCTTTTCCGATCTGTATCCCTTTGATCTCCTTTTGTTGTCTGATTGCTCTGGCTAGAACTTCAAGAACTATATTGAATAAGTAGGGAGAGAGTGGGCAGCCTTGTCTAGTCCCTGATTTTAGTGGGATTGCTTCAAGTTTCTCTCCATTTAGTTTAATGTTAGCAACTGGTTTGCTGTATATGGCTTTTACTATGTTTAGGTATGGGCCTTGAATTCCTATTCTTTCCAGGACTTTTATCATGAAGGGGTGTTGAATTTTGTCAAATGCTTTCTCAGCATCTAATGAAATGATCATGTGGTTCTGTTCTTTCAGTTTGTTTATATAATGGATCACGTTGATGGTTTTCCGTATATTAAACCATCCCTGCATGCCTGGGATGAAGCCTACTTGATCATGGTGGATGATTGTTTTGATGTGCTCTTGAATTCGGTTTGCCAGAATTTTATTGAGTATTTTTGCGTCGATATTCATAAGGGAAATTGGTCTGAAGTTCTCTTTCTTTGTTGTGTCTTTGTGTGGTTTAGGTATAAGAGTAATTGTGGCTTCGTAGAAGGAATTCGGTAGGGCTCCATCTGTTTTAATTTTGTGGAATAGTTTGGATAATATTGGTATGAGGTCTTCTATGAAGGTTTGATAGAATTCTGCACTAAACCTGTCTGGACCTGGGCTCTTTTTGGTTGGGAGACCTTTAATGACTGCTTCTATTTCCTTAGGAATTCTGGGGTTGTTTAACTGGTTTATCTGTTCCAGATTTAACTTTGATACCTGGTATCTGTCTAGGAAATTGTCCATTTCCTGAAGATTTTCAAGTTTTGTTGAATATAGGTTTTTATAGTAAGATCTGATGATTTTTTGAATTTCCTCTGAATCTGTAGTTATGTCTCCCTTTTCATTTCTGATTTTGTTAATTTGGACGCACTCTCTGTGTCCTCTCGTTAGTCTGGCTAAGGGTTTATCTATCTTGTTGATTTTCTCAAAGAACCAACTTTTGGTTCTGTTGATTCTTTCTATGGTCCTTTTTGTTTCTACTTGGTTGATTTCAGCTCTGAGTTTGATTATTTCCTGCCTTCTACTCCTCCTGGGTGTATTTGCTTCTTTTTGTTCTAGAGCTTTTAGGTGTGCTGTCAAGCTGCTGACATATGCTCTTTCCTGTTTCTTTCTACAGGCACTCAGCGCTATGAGTTTTCCTCTTAGCACAGCTTTCATTGTGTCCCATAAGTTTGGGTATGTTGTACCTTCATTTTCATTAAATTCTAAAAAGTTTTTAATTTCTTTCTTTATTTCTTCCTTGACCAGGTTATAATTGAGTAGAGCATTGTTCAATTTCCACGTATATGTGGGCATTCTTCCCTTATTGTTATTGAAGACCAGTTTTAGGCCGTGGTGGTCCGATAGCACGCATGGGATTATTTCTATCTTTCTGTACCTGTTGAGGCCCATTTTTTGACCAATTATATGGTCAATTTTGGAGAAAGTACCATGAGGAGCTGAGAAGAAGGTATATCCTTTTGCTTTAGGATAGAATGTTCTATAATTATCCGTTAAGTCCATTTGGCTCATGACTTCTCTTAGTCTGTCGACATCACTGTTTAATTTCTGTTTCCATGATCTGTCCATTGATGAGAGTGGGGTGTTAAAATCTCCCACTATTATTGTGTGAGGTGCAATGTGTGTTTTGAGCTTTAGTAAGGTTTCTTTTACGTATGTAGGTGCCCTTGTATTTGGGGCATAGATATTTAGGATTGAGAGTTCATCTTGGTGGATTTTTCCTTTGATGAATATGAAGTGTCCTTCCTTATCTTTTTTGATGACTTTTAGTTGGAAATTGATTTTATTTGATATTAGAATGGCTACTCCAGCTTGCTTCTTCTGACCATTTGCTTGGAAAGTTGTTTTCCAGCCTTTCACTCTGAGGTAGTGTCTGTCTTTGTCTCTGAGGTGTGTTTCCTGTAGGCAGCAGAATGCAGGGTCCTCGTTGCGTATCCAGTTTGTTAATCTATGTCTTTTTATTGGGGAGTTGAGGCCATTGATGTTGAGAGATATTAAGGAATAGTGATTATTGCTTCCCGTTATATTCATATTTGGATGTGAGGTTATGTTTATGTGCTTTCATTCTCTTTGTTTTGTTGCCAAGACGATTAGTTTCTTGCTTCTTCTAGGGTATAGCTTGCCTCCTTATGTTGGGCTTTACCATTTATTATCCTTTGTAGTGCTGGATTTGTAGAAAGATATTGTGTAAATTTGGTTTTGTCATGAAATATCTTGGTTTCTCCATCAATGTTAATTGAGAGTTTTGCTGGATACAGTAACCTGGGCTGGCATTTGTGTTCTCTTAGGGTCTGTATGACATCAGTCCAGGATCTTCTGGCCTTCATAGTTTCTGGCGAGAAGTCTGGTGTGATTCTGATAGGTCTGCCTTTATATGTTACTTGACCTTTTTCCCTTACTGCTTTTAATATTCTTTCTTTATTTTGTGCATTTGGTGTTTTGACAATTATGTGACGGGAGGTGTTTCTTTTCTGGTCCAATCTATTTGGAGTTCTGTAGGCTTCTTGTATGTCTATGGGTATCTTTTTTTTAGGTTAGGGAAGTTTTCTTCTATGATTTTGTTGAAGATATTTACTGGTCCTTTGAGCTGGGAGTCTTCACTCTCTTCTATACCTATTATCCTTAGGTTTGATCTTCTCATTGAGTCCTGGATTTCCTGTATGTTTTGGACCAGTAGCTTTTTCCGCTTTACATTATCTTTGACAGTTGAGTCAATGATTTCTATGGAATCTTCTGCTCCTGAGATTCTCTTTTCCATCTCTTGTATTCTGTTGGTGAAGCTTGTATCTACAGCTCCTTGTCTCTTCTTTTGGTTTTCTATATCCAGGGTTGTTTCCATGTGTTCTTTCTTGATTGCTTCTATTTCCATTTTTAATTCCTTCAACTGTTTGATTGTGTTTTCCTGGAATTCTTTCAGGGATTTTTGTGTCTCCTCTCTATGGGCTTCTACTTGTTTATTTATGTTTTCCTGGAATTCTTTCAGGGATTTTTGTGTCTCCTCTCTATGGGCTTCTACTTGTTTATTTATGTTTCCCTGGAATTCTTCCAGGCATTTTTGCGATTCCTCTCTGTAGGCTTCTACTTGTTCTCTAAGGGAGTTCTTCACGTCTTTCTTGAAGTCCTCCAGCATCATGATCAAAAATGATTTTGAAACTAGATCTTGCTTTTCTGGTGTGTTTGGATATTCCATGTTTGTTTTGATGGGAGAATTGGGCTCCGATGGTGCCATGTAGTCTTGGTTTCTGTTGCTTGGGTTCCTGTGCTTGCCTCTCGCCATCAGATTATCTCTGGTGTTACTTTGTTCTGCTATTTCTGACAGTGGCTAGACTGTCCTATAAGCCTGTGTGTCAGGAGTGCTGTAGACCTGTTTTCCTCTCTTTCAGTCAGTTATGGGGACAGAGTGTTCTGCTTTCAGGCATGTAGTTTTTCCTCTCTACAGGTCTTCAGCTGTTCCTGTGGGCCTGTGTCTTGAGTTCACCAGGCAGCTTTCTTGCAGCAGAAAATTTGGTCTTACCTGTGGTCCCGAGGCTCAAGTTCGCTCGTGGGGTGCTGCCCACGGGCTCTCTGCAGCGGCAGCAACCAGGAAGACCTATGCCGCCCCTTCCGGGAGCTTCAGTGCACCAGGATTCCAGATGGTCTTTGGCTTTTTCCTCTGGCGTCGGAGATGTGTGTGCAGAGAGCAGTCTCTTCTGGTTTCCCAGGCTTGTCTGCCTCTCTGAAGGTTTAGCTCTCCCTCCCACGGGATTTGGGTGCAGAGAACTGTTTATCCGGTCTGTTTCCTTCAGGTTCCGGTGGTGTCTCAGGCAGGTGTCCTGCCGCTCCTGGGTCCTCCCCCACGGGAGCCAAGAGGCCTTATACAGTTTTCTCTTGGGCCAGGGATGTGGGCAGGGGTGAGCAGTGTTGGTGGTCTCTTCCGCTCTGCAGCCTCAGGAGTGCCCACCTGACCTGGCGGTTGGGTCTCTCTCTTACCAGGACTTTGTAACTTAAGACTAGAAAATCTATTGAGTTTTTAAAGTTCAGTGAGCTGGTCTGTGGATTATAAGAATGTTGAGAGCAAGGGCTGGAGAGATGGCTCAGTGGTTAAGAGCACTGACTGCTCTTCCAGAGGTCCTGAGTTCAAATCCCAGCAACCACATGGTGGCTCACAACCATCTGTAGTGAGATCTGATGCCCTCTTCTGGTCTGAAGACAGCTACAATGTACTTACAAAGAATGTTGAGAGCAATGCCGATGACTGAAGCCTACTGTGTGAAGGTCCACTGGAAAGCTTTAGAGGCTCTTAAAGACTGAATCAGGGCTGTTTGCTATTTTGAGTTGGGAATTTGTGGTTCTGGTAAGTGAGGATGAAGATTGTTCAATTCTTAGACTGAACAGGCAGCTGTGGTTAAGAGACCAGAAATACTGAAGCAAAACATTTTTCTTAAAACTGGGGCATTTGATGCTGGCCATTTGGAGCTAAGAAATTAGCAATGATTAAAAGGAGACAAGCATCACTGAGGTGAAATCTTTTGGAACGTGTTTCCCGAGAGTTAACACACAGAGTCTGTTTCAGAGGTAGCCAATATTGAACCTTGTGTTGGCAGATGAACTTGAGTAGTGGAAGAGTTTTCACCTGGGTGCTATTCTGTCTTTGAAGGGGACATGGAGAGCAGCTGAGGCTTGGCACTGTGAGAAGCTTGAGGAAGGTTCTGCCTCAGTAGCAGTTGAAAGTCCAGGACTAAAGACTCTGTGCAGAGAATTGGAGGACTGGCAACATGAAGGAATCTCAGGAAAGGCTACTGGTGAAGGTACAGGCCATTTGCTTCAAGAGACCCCAACATTTGGCAGATTGTGGGATGACCACCAAGAATAACAGCAACACTCGAGTGGAGCCAGCCAGAGCCTGGAAGACAAGCTTTGTGTCTTGAAGATGGTGGAGAAGTCATCAAAGCCCTTTGAAGGAGTCAGATGGTAAGTGGATCCCAGGCACTAGACATTGAGTTATTGAGACAGTAGAAATTTGGTTTTACCTTGTTCAGCTTATAACTGTAGCCTGGTTCTCCTTGATGTAAGAAAATATTTAACTTATTTTTGATTTTATAGAAGCCTATGGTTGACAGACATTGGATAGTAAAAGACTTTGAGTTTTAAAAGAGACTATTATAGTTTTATTTATTTTTCCCTCATATATTACACCTGGAAAGCAGGTTCCCCTACCTCCCCTTCTACCCTCCCAATAGCACTTCCTCCTTTATTTCTCTTCAGAAAAAGGCAGGCCTTCCATGGATATTAACCAAACTTTGCATATCAATTTATAACAAGACTAGGCACCACCCATTATATGACTGGCTGAGGCAATCCAGTAAGAGGAAAAAGGTCTCAAAAGCAATTAGACATATCAGAGACAGCCCTAGCTCTCATTGTCAGGAGTCCTAAAAAAAGACCATACTAGACAATCATAACAGATATGCAGATGGCCCAGGTAAGACCCATGCAGGCTGTTTGATTGTTTGTTCAGTCTCTGGGCTCCTTTTAACCTACACTGTTAGTTCTGTGGGTTTTCTTTAGTGCCCTAAAATCCTTTCTCCCTGCATTCTGCAGGATTCCCTAAGCTCAGCCTAATGTTTGGGTGTGAGTCTTTGGATCTGTTTTAATCAATGACTGATTGAAGCTTCTCTAATAATGATTATGATAGACTCCTGTCTACAAGTATAGCATGTTATTAGGAATCATTTCATTGACTGTCTGTCATCTGTCTGCCTATCTATCTATCTATCTATCTATCTATCTATCTATCTACCTACCTACCTATCTAACTATCATCTATCATCACCCATCATTCATCTCTCAATCATCTGTCGGCTTTCAATCATTGGTCCTGTTTAATTCTACCCTTGGTCTCTGGGCTATCCAGCCTGGTTTCTGGTAGTGTTACCAGTAGGCTTCCTCTTGTGGCATGAGTCTCAAGATGAACCAGCCGTTGGCTGGCAACTCCCATAATTTTTGTGTCAGCTTTACCTCAGCACATCTTTTAGGCAGTAGAAATTGTAGGTCAAATGTTCTGTGGTGGGGTTGGTATCCTAATACCTTCACCGGGAGCCTTGCTCATTTCCAGGAGATGATCTGTTCGAACTCCATATTCCTTACTGTGAGGAGATTTATCTAAGGTTACCCTCATAGATTACTGGGAGTTTTCATTGCAAATTTTCTATCTTGCCCTCAAAATGTTCCCCAAATTCCAGTTGTCTCTCCAGGTGCTCTCTCCCTCCATCTTCCCCTACCTAATCCTTCCTGTTCATGTCCTCTGCCCTCAATCTACCCTCTGATATCTGTTCTATTTCCCCTTGTCACTTAGCCTCTTTGAATCTGTGATTATATATTTACAGCTAATAAGTGAATATATACCATTTTAATTTCTGGGGCTGGGTTACCTCCTCAGGATGTTTTTCTAATCCCATCTATTTACATGTTAATTTCAGAATGCTGGTTTTTGAATAGTAATTTATTGAGTAAATATATACACTTTCTTTAACTATTCTTTGGTTGAGAGATATCTCAGTTGTTTCCAGTCTCTGGCTATTATCAATAAGATGCTATGAATATAGTTGAGTGCATGGTAGGATTGAGTGTCCTTTGGGTATATATCCAGTAGTGGCATAGCTGGGTCTTAAATTAGATTGATTCCTAATTTTCTAATAAACCATCATATTGATTTCCAAAGTGGCTATACAAGTTCATGCACTCCAGAAATGGATGAGTGTTCCCCTTAGTCCACATCCTCAACAGCATGAGCTGTTACTTGTATTTTTAATCTTAGCAAATCATTCTGATTTCATTTTGATTTAGATTTCCCTGATGACTGAGGATGTTGAACTTTTCTTTAAGTGCTTCTTGGCCATTTGAGAGTTCTCTGTTGAGAATTCTTTGTTTAGATGTGTACCCCATTTTCTAATTTGATTATTTGGTTTGTTGAAGTCTAGTTTCTACTTTTTATATTTTGGAAATGAGCACTTTCTCAGATGCAGAGCTATTGAACATGTTTTCCCATTCTGTAGCCTGCAGTTTTGTGTTATTGACAGTGTCCTTTGCTTTATAGAAGCCTTTCAGTACAATGAGGTCCCATTTGTTGTTTATCTCAGTGTGTGCACTATTGGCATTCTGTTCAGGACCTTGTCTCCTGTACCAACATGTCCAAGGCTATTCTTTACTTTTTATCTACCAGGTTTAGTGTATCTGATTTTATGTTGAGGCCTTTAATTTACTTGCACTTCAGATTTATGTAGGGTGAGAAATATGGATCTATTTGCATTCATCTACATGCTGACATCTGGTTAGTCCAGCACCATTTGTTGAAGAGGACTTCTTTATTTCTGCTTATAATTCTGACTTGTTTATTGAAAATCAGGTGTCCAGAGATGTGTGTTTATATCTGGATCTTCAATTCTATCCCATTGATTAACCTGTCTTTTTAATGCCAATATCATGTGGTTTTTATTTTGATAGCCTGTAATAGTTTGAACTGAGGGATGGTAGAAGTTCTTTTTCTATATAGGATTTGTCGTAGCTATCCTAGATTCTTTTTGTTTTTCCAGGTGAAATCGAGTATTGTCTTTTCAAAGTCTTTAAAGAATTGTGTTGCAATTTTGATGAGAATTGCCTTGGATCTGTAGATAGCTTTTGGTAAAATGGCCGTCTATTTTTACTATGCTATTCCTACCCTGAGTATGGGAGATCTTTCTATCTTCTGCTCTCTTCTTTAATTTCTTTCTTCAAAGGCTTGAGTTCTTGTCATACACGTCTTTCACATGGTTGGTTAGGATTACCTCGAGATATTTTATATCATTTGCGGCTATTGGGAAGGGTAATGCTTTCCTGATTTCTTTCTCAGCCCTTTTATATTTTGTTTATAGAGGGCTACTGATCTTTTTTGAGTTAATACTATATCCACTCAGTTTTCTGAAAGTGTTTATCAGATATAGAAATTTCCTGGTAGAATTTTGGGGGTTGTATATATATATACTATCATATGATCTCCAAACACCAATTCTCTGATTTATTCTTTTCTAGTTTGTATCATTTTAATCTCTTATAGCTAAACTTCAAGTAGAATATTGAATAAATAGGGAGAGAGTAGACAGCCTTGTTTTATCCCTGAGTTTAGTGGAATTGAGTTCTTTCCATTTAAATTGATTTTGGCTATAGGCTTTGCTGTATATTACCTTTATTATGTTTATGAATGTCCAGTCTATCCCTAATTCTCCAAGACCTTTATCATTAAAGGCTGTTAGATTTTGTCAAAGGTGTTTTCAGCATCTACTGAGATGGTCATATGTTTTTTCTTTCAGTTTGTTTATATGGAGCACTAAAATAAAAGACTTTTATATATTAAGCTTTTTCTGCATCTGTGCTGTGAAACCCACTTGATCATGATGATCTTTTTGATGTGTTCTTGGATTAGGTTTGCAAATATTTTATTATTTTTACATCAATGTTCATAAGGGACATTGGTCCACAATTCTCCTTTCATTAAGTCTTTGTGTGGTTTGGGTATCAGGGAGACTGTGGCTCTCATAAAATGAATTTGGCAATGTTCCTTCTATTTGTATTTTGTGGAATAATTTGAGGAGTGTAGTAATAAATATTTAAAAAAAATCCTGCCATGGGGTTTTTCCTGCCTTTGACCATTTATGATCTTGGATGAAAGAGACACCAGACTTTATATTTTAATATGGCTTAGGCAGCACAGTAGCTGGGCAACTGCCTACCCCTCCATGCTGTTAGAATCTTCTTTCCTACTGATCACTCCAAATTACTACTTACTATTTCTTTATTCTGTCTGAGCTACTCTTAACGCCAACTGACCAGCCTACATGAGCACTTTTTTATGGCTCAGCTCTCCATCTGATTGTGGCTCTCCTCCCTCCAGCATGCTTTTCTTCTTCTATGGCAGTCCCTCCCTCTTTCCTCCCCTCTGTTCTTTCTGCTAAGTCCACCAAAACACAACCCCAACTCTTTCTATTTTCCCAGCTGTGGCTGCTGGCATTCTTATTTACCAATCAGAATTATCTGGGAGCAAGGGTCCCTCTGTGTCTTATATGCAGACTTTCTTGTCTTTTGTGCAAACAGTGTTGGGGCACCCAAATTAGCATTAGAATATAAGCATCATTAGACAAACCCACTACAAAGGAGTATTGGTATTAACTCTTCTTTAAAAGTCTCGTAGAATTCTGCATTAAAACCATCTGGTCTTGGGCTTTGATTGGTTAGGAGATTTTTAATTACTGCTTCTAATTCCTTAGGGATTGTGATGGTTTGCGTATGCTTGGCCCAGGGAGTGGCACTATTAGACCTTGTTGGAGGAAGTGTGTCACTGTGGGAGTGGTCTTGGAGACCCTCCTCCTAGCTGCCTGTGGATGCTCAGCCTGTTCCTGGCTTCCTTCGGATGAAGATGTAGAACTCTCAGTCCCTCCTGTACCATGCCTGCTTGGATGCTGCTATACGTTTCTTTTAAACTTTCTGACATTGTGGAGTACAAGTTTTTTGAAGTACGAACTAATTACTCTTTGGATTTCCTCAGTGCCTGTTGTGTCTCCCTTTTTTCTTTGTCATTTTGTTAATTTGGATATTCTCTCTCTGCCTTTAAGTTAGTTTGGATAAGGGTTTTTCTATTTTGTTGATTTTTCTCAAATAACTCTTTGTTTGATTGATTTTTTTGTATTGCTTTTCTTTCAATTGTATTTATTTCAGCCCTCAGTTTGGTTATTTACTGCCGTCTACTCTTCTTGGGTATGATTGCTACTCTTTGTTCTAGAGCTCTCAGGTGTGCTGTTAAGTTGCTAGTATGAAATGTCTATGATTTCCTTATAAAGGCACCTAGTGCTATGAACTTTCCTCTTAGCACAGCTTTCATTGTATCCAATAAGTTTGGGTATGTTTTGCCTTCATTTTCATTTAATTCTAGAAAGTCTGCAAATTCTTTATGTCTGCCTTGATCCAGTGGTCAATCAACAGGGAGTCATTCAAGTTCCATGAGTTTGTAGGTTTTCTATTGTTTCTATTGTTGTTTAAATCCAGTTTTAATCTGTGGTGGCCTGATAAAATACATGAGGTTATTTCAATTTTCTCTGTTGAGACTTGCTTTGTGAGCAAGTATATGGTCAATTTTGGAGAAAGTTCTGGGAGTTGCTGAGTAGAATGTATATTGTTTTGTGTTTGGTGAAATGTTCTGTAGACATTTGTTAGGTTCATTTGAGACATGATATCTGTTAGTTCCAGTATTTTTCTTTTTAATTTTTATCTGGATGATCTGTCCATTGGTGAGAGTGGGCTATTGAAGTCTCCCATTATTATTGTATGGGGTTCAATATGTGATTTAAAATTTAGTAATGCTTCTGTTATAAATGTTGTTGCCCTCATATTTGAGGAATATTCATAATTGAGGAATATTCATAATTGAGGAATATCTTGGTTGTTCTTTCTTTTGAGTATGAAGTATCTTTCTCTCATCTCTTTTGATTCATTTAGGTCAGAAGTCAATTTTTTTCTTAGGTGATGTCTATCTTTGATGTTGAAGTACGTTTCTTGTGCGTAGCAGGAGGATGGATCCATTCTGTTAGTCTGTGTCTTTTTATTGGAGAAGGGAGTTGATTGATAGTGAGTGATATTAATAACCAATAATTAATAATCCCTGTTATTTTGTTACTGTTGTTTTGGTAATATATGTATGTGTATATGTTTGTGTGTATTTTCCCTTCATTTGGTTTTGCTGGTATGAGATTATTTCCTATGTTTTCATAGCCTCCTTGGGGTGGAGTTTTCCTTCTAGCATTTTCTATAGGGCTAGATTTGTGTATATTATTTATAATTGACTTTGTCATGGAATGTTTCTTCCATTTATGGTGATAGAAAGCATTTCTGGGTATGGTAGTTTGGACTAGCATCTGTGGCCTCTTAGAGTATATAGCACATCTGTCTAGGCTCTTCTGGCTTTTAGAGCTCACTGAAGACATTGTGTATAATTCTAATAGTTCTGCCTTTATATACTTTTTGGCCTTTTCCCCTTGCAGCTTTTAAAATTCTTTCTGTTTTGTATGTTTAATATTTTCATCATTATGTGGTAGGTGGACTTCTCTTATAGTCCAATCTATTTGGTATTCTGTAAACTTCTTGTACCTTTATAGGCATGTTCTTATGTTTAAAAAATTTCTTTTATGATTTTTTTGTTTTTGATTTATCATTCTCCTTCTTTATTCCTACAATTAGGTTTAGTTTCAGATTTCTTGGATGTTTTGTGTTCAGATTTTTTTCAGATTTAACCTTTTCTCTGACTGATATATCTTCTATCATATCTTCTATGCCTGAGGTTCTTTCCCTTCCATCTCTTGTATTCTGTTGGTGAGGATTGCATCTGTAGTTCCTGTTCTCTTTCCTAGACTTTTTTTTTATCTTTGGGATTCCCTTAGGTTGTGTTTCCTTTATTCCTTCTATTTCAGTTTTTATGTCTTGTATAGTTTTATTTATTTCCTTTACCTGTTTGTTTTTGTTTTTTGTTTTTGTCTTGGCCTTCTTTAAGGGCTTTATTAATCCCTTCCCATTGTTTATTTGTATTTTCCTAGATTTCTTTAAGAGAGTTATTCATTTTCTCTTTAAAAACCACTATCAATGTAGGTTGGCTCTAAGGTCATTTTCTTATACTTCATCTGTGTTGAAATATCCAGAGGGTGCTGCAGAAGGATGGCTGGGCTCTGATGGCTTTATATCTCTTTGGCACCATACTGTCCTGGCCATTGATTGTGTTCTTACACTGGAGTTTAGGCATCTGGGTTTGGGATAATTAAAGTTTAAAGAGCAAAGTTCTGACCTTCTCTTTGTTGGACAGACATTTTTTCCTCCTTGATTTATACTTTCTTTTTGGCCTTCGAGACTGAGTGGCCTATGGTTCTTGTGATCTTCAGAGATCTTCAGGTACAGTAGGGTGTCTCCACAGGGAATTTGTCACCCTGCAAAATCTTTGGGGTTTTGGATGCCAGTGTTGCCTCTGGAGTTCTGGGTTCTGGGATTTTGGTGTTCGGAAGCTGGCATGGCTTCTGATGGAGTTGTGGGTTGGGATATAGAGACAATG
Source organism: Rattus norvegicus (assembly GCF_021556685.1). Taxonomy (NCBI): domain Eukaryota; kingdom Metazoa; phylum Chordata; class Mammalia; order Rodentia; family Muridae; genus Rattus; species Rattus norvegicus. Next base: position 227,329,511 of record NC_141535.1, on the reverse strand, counting down.
GGAGGGAATGATGCTGTGGAAACTAGGTGAGCTCTGAGCAAGACTGGTTATATTAAGAAGACTAAATGCTAAGTATTTGAAATTTTAAAGACTATAGAATTGTAGAATTTGAAACGTTTTAATGCAATGGTGATACTAATGTGTAATTTTGGGGACAAATGAGACAGGAGAGGTTGTAATTGAAAAGTGATGTGTTAGGCTGGAGAGATGGCTCAGTGATTAAGAACACTGACTGCTCTTCCAAAGGTCCTAAGTTCAAATCCTACAACCACATGGTGGCTCACAACTATCTGTAAATGAGATCTGATGCCCTCTTCTCATGTCTAAAGATAGCTATGCTACAGTGCTGCATATAATAAATATATAATAAAGTATATAATAAGTAAATACTTTTTTTAGAAAAGAAAAGTGATGTGTTTGTGTGTTAATTAAGCAAGAGGTCAGTTATGCTGGTTACATCCAACACACATGCTGGTTTATGCCAATTTGACACAGGCTAGGGTCAATTGAAATATAGGAACCCCAATTTAGAAAATGCCACCACCATAAGCTAAGGTTGTCAAAGGCAAGACTGTTGGGTATTTTTGTAATTAATGATTTACGGGGGTTCAGACCCATTGTAGGTGGTGCCATCTTGAGTTGGTGGTCCTTGGTACTATAAGAAATCAGACTGTACAAGCCAATAAGCAGCATTCCTTCATGGCCTCTGTGTCAGCTTCTGATTCCAGGTTTCTGCCCAGCTTGAGTTCCTGTCTTGACTTCGTTTAATGATGAACAGTAGAAGTTTAAGTAATATTAAATTCTTTCCTCCATAAGTTGTTTTGGTCATGGTGTTTCATCACACCAATAGTAATTCTAACTAAGAACATTCTGTAGACAGTATTTGGCATTTTTATGTGAGAAGATAGATTCTATTCTATACTTGTTCAGGATTGAAGGAGCTGAAGGGCTTGCAACTCCATAAGAACAAAAATAACCACCAACCAGAGCTCCCAGGGACTAAACCACTACCCAAAGACTACACATGGACAGACTCATAGCTCCGGCTGAATATGTAGCAGAGGATGGCCTTGTTGGGCACCAATGGGAGGAGAAGCCCTTGGTCCTGCTAAGGCTCGACTCCCCCAGTGTAAGGGAATATAATGGCGTGGAGTTGGGTTGATGGGTGGGGAACACCCTCATAGCAGAAGTGGGATGGTAGACGGGATAGGGAGTTTATGGAAGGGGAAACCGGGAAAGGGGATGACATTCGAAATGTAAAAAAAAAAAAAAGTCAAAAAAATAAAATAGAAGAATGATCTGTGAGTCATGAAACCAGACACTACTGGTTGATATTTACCTGAAAGCTTATAATGGTATTTACACCCTTTAAAGGGAATAGCTATCATATATTACTTAACAAAGGATGCAGTTTGTGGGCTCAGTAAATATCCAGCAGTGAATTACCGTGTTAAGTGGTACAGCAGTCTCTCTCTACTCTTTGAGGGTGATGTACACCAGGAACTTCAGTGGCCATCTAACATATCAGCAGTACTGAAGTGTTACCTGTGTTTTCTGTGTAAGTACATAACTAGGATGGAATTTATTTGGAAAGTTCTCATAATAAGGTGTTAATAACAAAACAGAACTAATATACAATTTCACTATCCTAAAGTAATATTGCTAAGTAGGAGGTTATAACACATGTTTAAATTGATTATCACAGTGTTTCCTGAATACAATACAAACATGGCAACAGTTTTTTCTTGACAGAGGAAGCAACTTCAGAATTTTATACCTTTTATTCTGAAGTTATTTTTGCATTCTTGTAAACAACATTTCCTATGGCAAATAGCTTGGGGTCGCTAGTTTTGTTGTGTGTCTGACTGAAGTCCTCATATGTGCTCCATGCTTTATGCAGCAACATGTTGCTACCAGTAAATCAGACCTTGTTTTCTGTTCATATCTTCCTCTCACAAATCTAATACCTTTGCACTTTAAATATGCATTTATTGTCATGCTCTGGCTGAAACTTCTGAATGTTGAATTGCCAAAGGGAACTAGCCTATCGTCACAATTCCTGAGGAAGATTTGCTCTTACCATAGATCTTGTGTGGAAGTGTGATATAGTGTCTGTCTATGGGTATCTTGAACAGACTGAGGGTCCATGTTCTTTGTAGCCAAGATCAGAGCACAGAATGGTGCATAGTATAACTCTTTAAGAACTATTGTTCAAATTTAAAGTTTATTATTTTTAAATCATGGTTGGCATAGGTAACTGAAATTGGAAAACAAACCTGCAAGAAAGCCAGGCCTAGTGTGTGCACTCTCAGTTGCAAAATGATCCTTTCTCGAATCACTTCATCTTGTATTTCTTCTAGTAATGTGTGGCCATCAACTGGCAGAGTTCTCCCCAGATCTCAAATTGTAAGTCATTTTTTTCTGTGTTTATTTCACCCGCATTTTACTACCTATAATATTTTCTCATATTATTTGCCTGAGATTATTAATTGTTTATCCTCTTATCATTCACTGGAGATTTTCATGTTAGTTTTACATATGAAATATGAACACATTCTTAGTTTTTATAGAAGAAACAAGAATCTTGAGCATTTCCTTGAGATTTTCACTTGCTTCCGATGTAACATACTTTGGGCTGTGCTTTTTAAATCTAGCATTATTTTAATAATGACTTATGAATTTAACTTGATTAATACTACGTTGTGTAGACTGATATTTTCTTTGTACTGTTTGTGTACAGTTCTTATAGTTAGGAAGACTTATATGTTTGAATGCTGGCTTCCTCAAAAGGTACAGAAATTATAACACATTTTAACTGTCTGCCTTCCATTTCTTCCGTAATCTAATGCTAGATAATAATTTCGTTTTTGATAACAGGTGGTTTTGAAGAGAAGTATGCTTACAAATCCATCATTTGGTCTTTTTGGGAGTACACAATCTTTTACCACATCTGAACCATGGCGTTATATAATGAACCCATCACGGGATTAGTGCACTCCTTAGCTTAGAGACTTTTATAATGAAACTGCCTCTGAAAACACCGTCAGAGGCACACCCTGATGTGTGCCTTACTCATCTCTCAGGAATTTCTTAATCTAGTCAAGGTAAATATTAATATCTTAATATCTAAAACTTAATAATCACATGTACATCTTTGTCAGGTGATAGCCCTCTTAGCCCCTGACCCCCAAATACTCATGTCATGTGTGTGTGTGTGTGTGTGTGTGTGTGTGTGCTAATCATATATATCCTGATAAAATTCAGTAGACCATATTCAAGAACCTCTATTTGTTTAAAAAGTTCCAATACTGTTCAAGTCTTAAGTTCAAAGTCTCCTGTGAACACAAACTTCAATTTTTGGCAACTCTTACAGCCTCCTGTGACAATTAAACAGAAAACCATACGGTTCTAATACACAATGACACAACATGAACAATCCTGTTACAAAAGGGAGGGAAAAAGACACAGGAAGGGGGAATAGAGCCTAGGAAGAAACATTGAATGTATTGTGGCATGTCTGATATTTGTGCATGCAGACCCCACAGTTATGGTCTTATATTTCCCTGTGTGGGCTGTAATTTTTACTTCTCCCCTCCCTCCCTTCTTCTCTCCCTCCCTCCCTCCCTTCCTCCCTTCTCCCTCCCTTTGCTCTGCTATAGCTATGCAGAAACTGTTTATCTTAAGACCTCTCACTAAATTGTTCCCTGTGGTGCTCCACTTTTCTAAGACCCCAAGAGTCCATTTCCCACCTTTTCATCTGTGACATTGCAAGCTGATGGGAGCTGTACTCCACCACACACAAATGATGGACATTTGCCAGGTAATGTTAACTGTTTAGAAATTACATCCTTTCCTTAGAACATTTGACAGACAATAGTTATGTGTCTCTCATCTCTTACTTTATCCATTTCTAATGCCTTAAGTGATTTTATTTAAGATGTTATCTACTTCACAAATGTAGTCTTTGAGTGGATCCCCTCCTTACAGGTTCTGGCTTGCCACTCCAACTCTTCTAGGCAGGCGATGACTAAGCCTGTTTATATCTCGGCTATTGTTAGATGGTTGCCCTGTGATGGTTCCTGCATGATTCCATTTCCATGTGCGATAATTAGCAAGAGTAACACCTCTACTTGGAACCGAGATGATAAAGCTTCCAACTGTGCCTTGTTTAGGAAAGCTTTTGCAATGACATAGATAATTGCAGTGAGGGTTTCAGCTAATGTGTGTAGGTAGATCCAGCCAGAGTTAATTCCATTTAGGATCCTTCTGCAGCCCAGATGGAATTTTCTCTCCCTTGGCTGATTTGTAGCTCTATCATATTCATTCAGTTCATCGCCCAAGTGCTTGTTGGTCTTCACTAATAATAGATACTTCTGGATGTCTGAACACTTCCAAGAATATACATGTTGAGATGTAATTGTTTTAAAAATGTACATATATACCAATTTATTGTGGTGGAATTATAGGATAACTAGGTTTAAGCCAGGAAGGCAAAGTTCTCATACATGGTATTGGGTCCCCAGAGAACAAGCTTTGTGGAGCATGCTGTCTTTCGCTCTCCTGAAACCTGAGGACACAGCATTCCAAGCATGTCATAGAGAAGAGATGGCTCTCAACAGACAGAGTAGTTGCTCATATCGCGATCTTAAACTTCTCATCCTCCAGCACTGAGGGATAATACATTGATGCCATTTGCAAATCATAATCGCCAAGTTTCTATAGCCCCCCAAATGAACTAAACTATTTTTCTGCTATTTTATTAAAGAGGGTACTTAAGTAGTCCAGTGTTCATGAGGTCCAGCTGCTTTCTACCAAAAGTCAGTCTAACCCCTGTGGGATATCTAGTTCTCTCTGGGGTCAGTTGGATGATGGCAAAAATAAATGTTTGTGCCATGTCTCTAGGGATGAGGAAAGGTCCTCCTCATAGAAAATGATCAATTTATGTGTGTGATGTTTCTTCTTGACATATAGTCTGGAAAATTAAGGCCAGAATGGATAAAATTTCTAAAAATTGACAAAACTGGCATGCTTAAAATGTGTTGTTGGAGGGGCTGGGGATTTAGCTCAGTGGTAGAGCGCTTACCTAGGAAGCGCAAGGCCCTGGGTTCGGTCCCCAGCTCCGAAAAAAAGAAACCAAAAAAAAAAATGTGTTGTTGGGTGTGATGATGGCATGCCTATAGTACTAGTTCTCCATAGTTAGAAATAAAAGAATCAGGAGTTTAAACTGATCTTCAGCTAGATGTCAGCATGTGGTGGACATAATCCTGTCTCTAAAACGCACTGCCACCACTACCAGCAGCAAAAATTGCCTCCTGGCAAGCACGTAAGCTTCATGACTCCAGCATTGGAATAAAATATCCCTTCAGAGATGGGCTTTGATAGTTGAATCTAGTGGCATTTGTGGAGCAATAACATTTCCCAATAAAACTGGAATGAATGATTTTGTTAGTGCTGCACATCAAGTTTAGAAGTAGAGATGTTTTAAGTAGAGAGGGGAAGTTGAGTGACTCAAACAAAATAATACTAACCCAATAAATAAACTCTTTAAAAATGAGTATCCTGAAAGTTGAATGTCAACTAATTTATTCAAAATTACTGTGTCATTAGGCAAGTCGCAGTGACAGGCTGAAAATTTTACTTAGGGCAATTGTCTAAAGAGATTCTGTATCTCAGTGGTAATGACATTATGTGGGGTGCCTTGACCCTTTCATATTTAGTTTATGTTGGGTACTGAAGAATTTATACTTTTTGGTTCACCTTTATAGTCTTTGAGCTGTGATCATTATGTATGTAAGCATGGAACTGTGTGAGGGGACATGGCCATGCTTGCACGTTTGTATGTATGTGAGAACATGTGTATGCATTTGTAGCTGCATATGTGTTTGCTCATAAATGCAGAGATCAGAGGTTGACATAGGTGCTTTTCTTTCTGTTCTCCACTTTATTGAGCCAGGCCCTTCCCTTAAATACACAACTTGCCAGTTTTCTGATTTGGTGAGTCTGGCTAGCCAGCTTGCCCCGGGGAAACCATCTTCCCCATCTAAGCATTGGCATTTCTGGAAGGCTGACATGCCTGTTTGGCTTTTATGTATATGTTGATGATTCAAACTTTGGTCTTCACACTTATGCAATAAGTGTCTTTCCAGGCACCTGGGCAATGTTTTTATACTTCAAATTTCTATTTGCTTCTCTTTAGCTCTTGTGTAGATAAAGCTCTCCGTTTTCTGGTAACTACATTAAACATGTTATTCTACACAAATAGATCAAAATAAGAACTGACAGAGCTAATGCTGACTTGGCAGGGACTTAACAAGGTGGGAATAAAATACATTTATACACGGTAACTTGAAAAATGAAACATTCATTTTTTTGATTAGTTATTTTATTTATTTACATTTTAAATGTTATCCTCCTTCTCGGTTTCCCCTCCAGAAGCTGCCTATGCTCTTCCCCTACCCCTGCCTCTATGAGGGTGCTCTCCTACCTGCCCACCCACTTCTGCCTCAGCAGCCTAGTATTCCCTTATCCTGGGTCAAGCCTCCACAGGACCATGGGGTTCCCCTTCCAGTGATGCCAGATAAGGTCATCCCTTGCTACATATCCGGTTGGAGCCATGAGTGGCCCTGTGTACTTCTGGTTGATGGCTTAGTCCCTGGGAGCTCTCATTATCTATGAGCACACACAGGATGGCATATTTGGAGTTTTTTTATGGAAGCCTACAAGCCAGTGGAAGCAATCCAAAAAGTGGTGTTCCTTCACGGTCTCTGCTTCAATTCCTGCCTCCAGGCTCCTGCTTTGACTTCCATCCATGATGACTGTAACCTTTAAGATGAAATAAGCCGTCTCCAAGTTGTTTTTGGTCATGGTGTTTAATACATCACACATGATAGTAATGGATGGTAAAAATGAGAATCAAATTCTCATTTTGGCTGTAATGGCAAAAGGGAGCTCTGTTCTCTGCAATTCCAGTGGATACTTGAAACTTTTGTTGTGGAGCAATTTTATTGGCTACGAGAATGTTCTTCCCATCTGTGGATGCCTCTTACTTAAAGTGCTATTAAATGTTACCATTTTCTGGTTTTGATATTTAATCCCCTTTGTGACCTTTTATTAGGCTCTTCATCTCCATGACCAAGGAGAGGAAAGATTAGTTTCGGTTCATGGATTCAGACGTTTCAATAAATCATAGCAATGGAGGCATGGAGGAACCTAGCAGCAGTTCACATCACGGTGACCAGACGGTAGAGAGGAGCCTTACAGGAAGAAAGATCAGTAAGATATAGCTCCCAATGTAACATCGAACCATCCCTGGAGGCCTACATTCTATACCAAGGCCTAAACTCATAGGTTCTGCCACCTTGCAGCAATATCATTATCTTAGATCATTAATCCTTCAAGTGATTACCTTACTAGTTAGTTCAGAGCCTTCATTAGTCAATCATCTCCAGAAACATCCTCACAGAAGCACCAGGCTGAGCTAATCTCTGAGGCAGTTTGCAGTGCAATCTAGCAATTTATTTCAACCATCACAAACTCCAAAGCACCTTTTCAATCCCTTCCTTTCTTTATTACTTCAACATAGTAAACAAGCCCAAGAACCATGTAAATTTTAAGACAATTAAAATTGGGCTAGAGAGATGTTTTAGTGTTTAAGAGCAGTGGCTACTCTTGCAAGATACCTAGCATCAGTTTCAAGCACTCACATGGTGGCTCACAACCACCTGTAACTCCAGTTTTAAGAGATCTAATATCCTTTTTTTTCCTGACTTCTATAAGCACTAGGCACACATGTGGTACAAAGACATATATACCTGCAAGTAAAATACTTACACAAATAAAGCAAGTAAATCTAAAACAGAAATTAAACAGTTTCATGAATTTGATGTGGAATCTTACCCAATATGTCTTTTGGGATATATAACATTTATTAAAATTCCATGTATCAGTTTATCAAATATTACCTGTCAGGGAAAACACTGAAAGTTCATTAAGGAGATAAATTTTTGAATCAAAGTTACAGGCTTCTTTGCCTATGTCCTACCTGAGAACTGCTAGAATTTGATTTTATTTGAAAATATTTATTGTTATCTTTTGTACATGTGTTTTGTTTGTATGTATGTCCATGAATCATGTAGGTATGGTGGCTGGGGAGGCCAAAAAGAGGGCATGAGATCCTCTGGAACTAGAGGAAGAGATGGCTGTTAGCTGCTGTATGGATTCAGGAATTCAAACCTGGGTTTTCCATAACAGCAACACGTGATCTTAACTATTGAGCCATCTCTATAGCCCAGATTGAAAAAGATACCTTCATTTTCTATAATCTACGAGTGACTAAAACTTTATTTGCCTGAGGAGTCTATTGGCTCTTCCTTGAGGCAGCGGTGAAGGGAGAACTAAAATGGAGTATGGTTGACATTCAATTTTTTAATCATACAAATATGTTCTACTTTCAACTGCTGAGGAAAAAAATCTAGTTGTCAAATATGAGGGCAAGCTTTCTATAATTAAGACTATTTTCAATTAAAAATTTCTTTAAATTTGTTGTAAATGACTTATGACTTTCCTGTTTGACTCAGGACCTTTGGTTAAGATTAGTTATTCCTCCCTGCTCTGAGGTTCTCACGCTTGCTCAGACAACTGTGCTCCGATGATGACTTGCAGTCACTCAGATTTGGGTCTACATTACATATTTACCTCTTAAGTACAGCGGACTCTCACAAAATGCAAGCTTTTAAAGTGGACTTGAGTTTCATCATTAGTTATGTTATTTCTATTTCTGTTTATCTAATTTGGGGGATTTGGGCTAATTTCATATGAGTTCTTTGCAGTTGCTTGGTCCTGTGGATGACTGCCACAGGCAAAGCCTTTGTTTTATGGAGGAGATGCGACAAGCACTGGACTCACAGTCCTTCAGAAGCTTCACTCCTTCTAGCATGAAGCGGGGGGGGGGTGGGGGTGGGGGGGTGGGGGGGTGGGGCGGGGAAGCTGACTTGGGAGCATGGAAGGGAGAGAGAGGTCGGTAGTAATATATGGATACCAATATGCACTGTATGGATGTATGGAGCTTCCAAAGACTAAAAAGATACTATTTAAAGAAACAAGAATATGCCAAAGCAGAACATAATGAGTGGGTTCACCAAAACTAGTAAAAACTATGCCAAAATTTAAAACTATGATGTCAAAAACACCTTTTCTTGGTAGGCTGGAATATAAGCCTACTTCAGTTTTCCTCATGATCCCTAGTGGAATGCTGATTTAAGTTTGTGATGAGTCACTGGTGTACCTTTATAGTTCAGGTCCATTTTCCTGCTGGTTTCATTAAAGACATGAAAAGTACTGCATAGATTTTATCTAAAGTAGGATTGACCCTGTCTGCATAGCAATAATTTTTCTGGCAGTCCTCTGGGGAGAGGCACCATAGGCCAGATTTTCTACATATAAAAATGAATTTGGAGATGGGAGAAAAAAAAACAACAAAACACTTGCCAGTCTTACACTAAGATCAAAGATCTGCTTGGATTGAGCAAACTCAACATTCCTGATCACAGTTTAGTGTTGGAATAATATTTCTTTTTCTACCTCTTGGCTCCATGTTCAGGCTAAAAGGGAAACCATCTAGTATGAGCTGACGTGCTAGACAATGGTATAGCACGAGTCATCCTCACTCAACATTATTCCATATGCTCATCTAGAGGTGCCCATAGAACTAGACACTATTAATACCATGAAAGATTAGCTTTCTGTGTAAGTATCTAAAAGAAAACTATTACATGAGAAATACCATTATGTATTAGGCTCTCAGGAGATAAAACAAAATCTCCCATTTTTTGAGGCTAGAAGTCAATAAATTGATTCGATTACTTTCCAGATAATAATCTTCGAAAAGTCATAAACACTTTTTACTAGACAAAAATGAACTTCAGTGGGATTTCGGTACCTGGGTTTAACATCAGTAGGTGATTGATGCATGAACGTTGCCCAGCAATTTGGATTTCAATTTTCTCAAGAAGTAACTCTGTTTCTCAGAATGAAGTTCTTGAAATTGCTTCAAATACAGGAGGAGAAAGAGAATAAAGTAAGAAGAAAAGAAGAAGTAGGAAAGGAGGAGGAGGAGGAGGAGGAGGAGGAGGAGGAGGAGGAGAAGAAGAAGAAGAAGAAGAAGAAGAAGAAGAAGAAGAAGAAGAAGAAGAAGAAGAAGAAGAAGAAGAAGAAGAAGAGAAAGAGGAGGAGGAGGAGGGGGAAGGGGAAAGGGAAGGGGAAAGGAAAGAAGAAGAGGAGGAAGAGGATGAGGAAAGGAAAAAGAAGAGGAGGAAGAGGAGGAGGAAGAGGATGAGGAAAGGAAAAAGAAGAAGAGGAGGAAGAGGAGGAGGAAGAGGAGGAGGAAAGGAAAAAGAAGAAGAGGAGGAAGAGGAGGAGGAAGGAGAAGGAGAAGAAGGAGGAGGAGGAAGGAGGAGGAGGAGGAGGAAGAGAACGAGAACCCAGAAATATTATTTCACAAATGGCTTGTTGAATTTGCTTGTAGTAATAGCAACAGTTGAGAGAGATTGATTAGAAGATATCGACCTTGCATTCAAAAGCTGCTGACATATATCTATGAATGTTTAGGAATCCAATGATTAAAAACTATTATTTAAAATACTAAATTGTTGACTGACTAAATAACAAAAAACACCTCTGAGATACATTTCCTGATGACTTACCTTTATCTTCATTGAGCTTAAGCACAACCATATGTGCATTAAAAAATGCTAAGCAACTACAGCTGAGTGCATAAAGTGAGAGCAGCAAGTGGCTGCAAGGGTGAAAGAGATAAGCAAATTTGTGTGCTTTACTACTAGGAGTAAAACAAGAGTGTAGGATATTAAAACGGGAAAGTAATACTGGTATTATATTTTTCTTCAACCTTGGAGTCCTTTCAGCATACGCACTTTTGACAGAGATTTGAAAAGGATACCTATCCCCTGATTATTGGAACAATAACTCTGCCCAACATTTTTTTCACTTAATTAAAGACCTTTAGCAACATACCCCTTTGACACATATTGCATCATTTAGAAAGCCTTCTGGGGTGTTAATTATAATTCTCTGGTGAGCTCTTTTGGGCTCAACTAGAACTATTGTTTAGTTTCTCGGGCTTTGCTTCTACCACACACTAACATGGGAAGGATGTTTGGACAACTGTGACCCTGCACTGAACCAAATTATATATATATAATGTTGAGAAATCAGAAAATGCATGTGAACTATGAACTCAATGTCATAACTTACAACTAAATAGGATTGCTTTCAATGATATGAAACCAGAAGTTATTATGCATAGAAAGGAATAATTATCTCACAAACTATATAAATATTTAGTACAGAATTTGTACACAAAAGTACTCTCTCCCTATGATTGCAATGAAGACATTTGAAATCTTCTCTTGAGGGATGCAGAGGAATGGGAAACTCCCAAATGTTCTATTGAGAGGAGGTTTATTAGGAAGTTCTGACCCTTGTCCTTGTCAATTAATGATTGTAAAGATGGCTATGGAAGTCTAGAAAGCAGAGTACTTATTTAGAGGAGGAATAATTTTGAGAAATCAAAAGCATATACACTAAGAATTAGTACAGGCAACATCATGAGCGAGGGCGTCCCTGGAGCTACATAAGATTTTTTTTTCTGGCCTCTGAGATGTTGAAGAGATAGGAATATTTTGTGGGGATCTCTCACTAGTTCCACCTTTTATGGCAATTAAGTTATATAAAGAATTACATCTGCAAGTGTTAGGAGCATATGTACAATGGCTTTGAAATGCAGAGCAGGTGCAGTAGAGAGAGGATTCTCATAGATTTGCTCTGCCTGTTGGAACAACATTAATGAAAGGTCATATGTTGGTCACTGTGAATGTCCAAGGACTTTATATTTAATAGTCATTTTACATATCCATGGGAATGACCAGGGAGTCCCCCACCCCCTTTTTTCTTTATAATTGAATGAAAACTTTGAGCAGCTATCTTAATATATGTAATGTAAAGAGTGCAGTATAATGAGGGAATTGGCCTTAGTCCCTGATCCCCAATTTCATGTCTATAATTCTTTCTTAATCCAACATCTCCCATCAGTACCCTGGGAGCCAAGCCCTTAACTCACAGACTTTTAGTATTTAGGCATTATATATCATATATGAATGTCATTGCACAATTCTTGGACAAGAGATACTCAGGAACATCTATTTATCCTTACAATCACTCTGGAGAACACATACTGTGTTTATATCCCATTTAGAAGAGATACAGAAAGACACTTGGAAATTTAGTGAACACATAGTTTATATTATCTAATGGTAACTGTAGATGTTCTTTCAGAGACGAAGGTTGAAACTAATAAACTAATATAAAGCAGAAGTAGTACACATGGATTTGTGTGTGTGTGTGTTTGTGTGTGTGTGTGTGTGAGAGAGAGAGAGACAGAGAGACAGAGAGACAGAAAGAGAAAGAGAGACAGAGACAGAGACAGACAGAAACAGAGAGACAGAGACAGAATCAGAATCAGAGAGACACAGAAACAGATAGACAGAGACAGAGATAGACAGAGACAGAGGTGGAAAGACAGACAGAGGCCCCTATTTTCCCTTTTCTGTCCTCTGTTCATGAGGAGAAGTAAGGCTGGTATTTCAGGTCTTAAGCATCAACCTGTAAGAACCAACCCTTAAAGCCGCCACCTCTAGTGAATCCTGTTTGTTCATTCTTCCTCAGTGACTCAGCACGCCGGTTGAAGACATCATGCAGGACAGTCCATTTGTCAGCTGGAAAGAGAAAAAAGTTGTTACAAGGGCACTGTTCTAAACGGGCAAGTCAGGACTGCTGCCTGACAACCCTCGCCTGGGTGCAGTTGACCAGACAGAAGTGATCCCTACACATAATTAACTTAGACGCTACTGCTTGCTAGGGAGAAAGGAAAAGAGTTGGTTACGATGACTATTCACTGTGGAATGAGAGACACAATTTCACTGTGAAACATTTCCAATAATGTGGCAGCTAAAATTTCAAAGCATCCCCAGAGAAAGTACTTTTATTACTCATACTGATGTTAGTGAGAACAAGGCATTTAGAGTCTCTGGAATTTTGCTGGACGACTCCTGTTTCAGCTATTAGATAAATTTGTTTTATAGTCTTTCTTTCCCGACTCAATAGAATAATCTCAAATACACCATGTTAAAATAAGTACAGAAAAGGAGCCATGAAGAGCAGCTACTAATGATGAGCTGTGTACCGGGGAAAATAGATGAAGCTGTCTTGGGCAACATAGACAGGGCCTAGACAGACAATTCACTGCTCATAGAAATGGGTTTTCTTGATGAGTTGGAAACTACTCCTGAAAAGTAACTCATAAATATTATAAAAATATATCTATTAGCATCAAACTAAAATATAGTTCAAATAGAAGAAGCCACCCTGGCCCCAATGATACCTAAACTTCTTTTAGCTCTATTTTCCCATTGTGTAAGTGTATTTTACCTGTATTTTTCTTTGATTACATTGATGATGCTTTCAGAAAGAACTTAAGAAATCTTTTTATCATTAAACAGTTTTAAACACATCATGTCCATATGGTTGAACAGAGGAAGATGATACTAAAGTCCAACCATAACAATAGATAAAATAATAATAGTTATATTACACCTGCCACTTTGGCATTTTATAAGAAGGTTAAGTATTTTATCCATTCCCTAGGGTTCTTGTTTACTCCCAACTGAATTCTACTTCTGGATTCAGGAAGGTTAGTTTTAGAACTAGGTTAACCCAGACTCATCTCATTTTGGACATTTATATTCCTTGCATTTATAATTTACTATAATTTTGGTTTTACTGAAAATAGATGTTAGTCATACAATATACTCTGATTATGGCTTCCCCTTCTCAAGCTCTCCTAAGTTCTTCCCTACCTAGCCTCCCATCAGAATCCATATCTTTCCTGTCTTGCTTTAGAGAACAAACAGGCATTTAAATAATATTAAAATAAGTTAAAAAACAATACCAAAAACCAAACTTGGAATAATACAAAACTAACAAAGAAAAAGACCCCCCTTAAAAAAAACCCATACAATCACATATATCTGTACATAGATGAATCCCATCAAATCACCATCCAGGAAGCCATAATATTTATCCAATATTTATGCAGGGTGGGGGAGGCCCTGACAAAACGTAAGACAAAGCACCTCCACTGACTTTCTTTTGTGTTGTTGGTCATCTCTTGCTGGGCACAAGGGCCTACATTCAAGAGTGGTATGAATCCCCAGCAAGACTCCATTGGAGAGAACCCATTTTCATTCTCACCTTGACTCTTTTCTTTATTCTCCTTTATTCTTCCGCTTGCAAATTCTGATTAGTAATTTAGTTACTTAGCAACTAAACAACTAGCTCCCAGCTCCTCTCTGGTTGACAATGGTGGCATTTTAACATTTCAATTGCTCATGTTTCCTCCAGGAAATAAGCTGGGATCAGGAGAGAACTGAAGGCTGCGGTCTCCCGCACTCCTTGTCCTTGTGTTCTGGCATGATTCTTGGGAGTGCTGACATGAATATTTTATGGTCAGACATTTGTGAGACCCAAGATAGCAGAAATTCTATTTTGGTTTGTGTCCTCTCTCTGGACTCTGAACCATCCCTAAGGCTCCTTTATCTGTGGCTTGTGATTGAGAAGTGCTGTTGAAACCTCACTGGAAGCTTTTCTTCCTTCCTGCCCAGATGCTTGCCATTGCAAAGTGTTCTCCAGGAAGCTGGCTGGACTGTGGAAGCAGATCAAGATACATGCAGGTGCTGTGGATAAAACTACTGAGACCCTGCCAACAGTGGGCACCCACTGCCAGCCATCTAGGATGTCTTAGCTTAGTCCAGCATTCAGGGGGAAGAAAGCCTCATTAAGTAATAGAACTGTGAGAGAAAATGGGATGGTGCTTCAGATCATTACATTTAACGGTACTTGACTGCTACAAATAGATGACACGAAAGGGAATATGTATTCAGTTTATGTGTTGAATATTTTTGTCAACATGACACAAAACTGCATTATCTGGGAAGGGGGGGGACCTTGGCTACGAAAATGCCTGCATCGAATTGGACTACAGGGAAGTATGTGTGTGGGATTTTCCTAAATAATGCTTGATGTGGGCAGGCACATTGTAGGTAGTGCCACCCTGGGCCGAGTCGAAGAAAAGGAGGTAGAAGAAAAGGAGCGGAATGTGGCAAGCTGGAGGAGAACCAGTAAGGTTCCTTCAAAGCCTTTGTTCAGTTCTTGCCTTCAGTTCCTTCCCTGACTCACCTCAATGACTAACTGGGATCAGAACTTGTAAGCCTAACAAGCACTTCCCTTCCTAAGTGGCTTTGGGTTGGGTTTGTCATAGAAACCAAAAGCAAACTAAGTATGGTAGATGGAACTACCATGATGATGCTTGACTTCCCTTTTGTTTGGGAGTTGCTAACTAACTGTTCTATCTCCCTCATCTCCTTTCACTATAAGCTCCATGTTAAAAGCTCACAGGTCAGACATAGAAGCCTCCTGAACTCTGTTCTATTTCTAGAACAGCCTGGGGCTGGTTGGGCAAAGGTTCCCATAAGGATTTTCCTTATCCAACATATTCTTTAAGACTCAGGTGTCCCTTAGAGCACTGGCGAAGGTGGCTATAGTAGAACCTGACTTTACCAACCAGTTTACTGAGCTGGCTTTATATCAGCATCTGCTTCCCATGCCTCATATGGGGCAAGGTTTAGTTCCAGACATAGAGTGAGCAGCAGAATATTTGTTTGCAAATCTGAGATTTGCACAGTGGTAGCCGTATTTCTGTTAACGGCCCCAAATTCCTTCAAATGTTCCAACTGAACCTCCAATAATTTCTTGACAGTTTCATGCTGTTAGCCAGTGTTGTCATATTACTTTATATAAAAAAAACAAACCCTGGGTTTTAATGCTTTTTTACTTTGCAAAGACCGAATCTGTCTAAATTGGATATAAAGTATCCTCACAGTTTTTATAGCTTGATTTTTATTTAGTACTGGGATTGCTACGATACTCACTAGTACCCAAGATCCAAGGCTGCCTCTTCCTAATGTGCTCCCTGTGCCTATTTCACATCAGTGTAATTCATTCTTCCATCTAGATTTGGGCTTTATAGCATCACTTTGATGATAGTGCGAAAGAAATGATCCCTCTACGCTGTGAAACCCTCACTTTTTCTAATCATCTCTTCTTGTCCTGGAGCAGTCTGCCTCTCAGTTTTTATGTAGACTCCATCCCATATTTGTGCACTGACAATTCGACATCTTTATTATATCAGTTGGTTATGAACAAGGCACAAAAGAAGTTACGGGCAAAATGGAGCTTGTTTGGCTAAATGTCCCCTGGACTTTCAGCAAAGCACTGAAGGAATACTGAGCCTGTCTCAGAGGGGCAGAGGATGTACTGGATGCTCATCTGATGCTGGATCTCTGCTTCGTGCCCTAGTTCTCCCTCTGTAGTGTGCACTTGGAGGATGATGGGTTTTAAGGACCAAATCAAAGGGTGTCAATCTTTCTCTGCTTTTCAACTAGGTTCAATGTTAGGGAGACATTGGCAGGAAACTAAAGGAAATAGTCCCTGGTGTCCTTGCCTCTTTCTTGTTCCCTTTCATCATTTTTTCAATGTGACTTTTGTCATGGCCTTGTTCCTATGTCAAGAGTCATAGATGTTGAAATGTGGTTCTCCCAGAGAGTGCGTATCATGACTATTCTTTGTGGTTTTCCTTCTCCAGCAGTTACAATGGCTCATTATTCATTCTGCCTTGGGACTTTTGAGGTAACCGTTTTTGTTTTCTTTTCAATTCACCTGTGGTTTGTGAATAACTCTTTAATTAAATTGTCATCGATCAGTCCTATCATAACACCTGTTCCCTTTCTAGGAACCATAAGGCCTAAAACTCCAAGTATGTATTTAGTAAACTTCAGTTTTCAGACTAGAGAGAAATTTAGAAATGTATAACCCACAGATGTTA